>NW_027445980.1:0-123631 GCF_038048845.1 Mixophyes fleayi
TAATCATGAATTGAATCATGAATCGTGAATTGAATCATGAAACATGAATCATGAATCATGAATTGAATCATGAATCATGAATCGAATCATGAATCATGAATCAAGAATCATGAATCGAATCATGAATCATGAATTATATCATGAATCATGAATCATGAATTGAATCATGAATCATGAATCATGAATTATGAATTGAATCATGAATCAAGAATCATGAATCGAATCATGAATCATGAATTGAATCATGAATCATGAATCATGAATTATGAATTGAATCATGAATCATGAATCATGAATCATGAATCAAAAATCATGAATCATGAATCATGAATCATGAATTGAATCATGAATCATGAATCATGAATTGAATCATGAATCATGAATCAAAAATCATGAATCGAATCATGAATCATGAATTGAATCATGAATCATGAATCATGAATTGAATCATGAATCATGAATCATGAATTGAATCATGAATCATGAATCATGAATCATGACATGAATCATGAATCATGAATCATAAATCAAATCATGAATCATAAATTGAATAAGGATTCGAATCATGAATTGACTCATGAATCAAATCATGAATCATAAATTGAATTAGGATTCGAATCATGAATTGAATCATGAATCATGAATTAAATCATGAATCATGAATCTTGAATCATGAATCATGAATTGAATCATAAATCATGAATTATGAATCATGAATTGAATCATGAATCAGGAATTGAATCATGAATCATGAATCATGAATCTTAAATCATAAATTGAATTATGAATCAAATCATGAATCATGAATTGAATCATGAATCATGAATTGAAATATGAATCATGAATTAAATCATGAATCATGAATTGAATCATGAATTGAATCATGAATCATGAATTAAATCATGAATCATGAATCATAAATTGAATCATGAATCATGAATTGAATCATGAATTGAATCATGAATCATGAATCATGAATCATTAATTGAATCATGAATCATGAATCATGAATCATGAATCGAATCATGAATCATGAATTGAATCATAAATCATGAATCATGAATCGAATCATGAATCATAAATCATTAATTGAATGATGAATCATGAATCATGAATCATGAATTGAATCCTGAATTGAATCATGAATCATAAATCATGAATTGAATCATATTTCATGAATCATGAATCATGAATTGAATCATGAATCATGAATCATGAATTGAATCATGAAAATCATGAATCATGAATCGATTCATGAATCATGAATTGAATCATGAATTATGAATCATGAATTGAATCATGAATCATGAATTGAATCATGAATCATGAATCATGAATTGAATCATGAATTGAATCATAAATCATGAATCATGAATTGAATCATGAATCATGAATCATGAATTGAATCATGAATTGAATCATGAATCATGAATTGAATCATGAATCATGAATCATGAATCATGAATCATGAATAATAAATTGAATCATGAATCATGAATCATGAATTGAATCATGAATTGAATCATGAATCATGAATCATGAATTTAATCATGAATCATGAATCATGAATTGAATCATGAATCATGTATCGAATCATGAATCATGAATTGAATCATGAATCGAATCATTAATCATGAATCATGAATCAAATCATGAATCTTGAATCATGAATTGGATCATGAATCATGAATCATGAACCGAATCATGAATCATGAATTGAATCAGGATTCAAATCATGAATTGAATCATGAATTATGAATCATGAATCATGAATTGAATCATGAATCATGAATCAAGAGTCATGAATCGAATCATGATTCATGAATTGAATCATAAATCATGAATCATGAATTGAATCATGAATTGAAACATGAATCATGAATCATGAATCATGAATTGAATCATAAATCAGGAAACATGAATAGAATCATGAATCATGAATCATGATTTGAATCATGAATTCAAGCATGAATCATGAATCATGAATCATGAATTGAATCATGAATTGAATCATGAATCATGAATTATGAATCATGAATTGAATCATGAATCATGAATCATAAATCATGAATTGAATCATGAATTGAATCATGGATCATGAATCATGAATCGAATCATGAATCATGAATTAAATCATGAATTATGAATCATGAATTGAATCATGAATCATGAATCATGAATTGAATCATGAATCATGAATCATGAATTGAATCATGAATCATGAATCATGAATCGAATCATGAATCATAAATTAAATCATAAATTATGAATCATGAATCGAATCATGAATCATGAATCATGAATTGTATCATGAATCATGAATCATGAATTGAATCATGAATCATGAATCAAGAGTCATGAATCGAATCATGAATCATGAATTGAATCATGAATCATCAATCATGAATTGAATAATGAATCAGGAAAAATGAATCGAATCATGAATCATGAATCATGAATTGAATCATGAATCATGAATTATGAATTGAATCATGAATCATAAATCGAATCATGAATCATGATTTGAATCAGGATTCAAATCATGAATTGAATCACGAATCATGAATCATGAATTGAATCATGAATCATGAATTATGAATTGAATCATGAATCATAAATCGAATCATGAATCATGATTTGAATCAGGATTCAAATCATGAATTGAATCATAAATCATGAATCATGAATTGAATCATGAATCATGAATTATGAATTGAATCATGAATCATAAATCGAATCATGAATCATGAATTGAATCAGGATTCGAATCATGAATCGAATATTGAATCATAAATCAAGAATCTTGAATCGAATCATGAATCATGAATTGAATCATGAATCATGAATTAAATCATGAATTATGAATCATGAATTGAATCATGAATCATGAATTGAATCATGAATCATGAATCATGAATTGAATCATGAATTGAATCATAAATCATGAATCATGAATTGAATCATGAATCATGAATCATGAATTGAATCATGAATTGAATCATGAATCATGAATTGAATCATGAATCATGAATCATGAATCATGAATAATAAATTGAATCATGAATCATGAATCATGAATTGAATCATGAATTGAATCATGAATCATGAATCATGAATCATGAATCATGAATTGAATCATGAATCATGTATCGAATCATGAATCATGAATTGAATCATGAATCGAATCATTAATCATGAATCATGAATCAAATCATGAATCTTGAATCATGAATTGGATCATGAATCATGAATCATGAACCGAATCATGAATCATGAATTGAATCAGGATTCAAATCATGAATTGAATCATGAATTATGAATCATGAATCATGAATTGAATCATGAATCATGAATCAAGAGTCATGAATCGAATCATGATTCATGAATTGAATCATAAATCATGAATCATGAATTGAATCATGAATTGAAACATGAATCATGAATCATGAATCATGAATTGAATCATAAATCAGGAAACATGAATAGAATCATGAATCATGATTTAAATCATGAATTCAAGCATGAATCATGAATCATGAATCATGAATTGAATCATGAATTGAATCATGAATCATGAATTATGAATCATGAATTGAATCATGAATCATGAATCATGAATTGAATCATGAATTGAATCATGGATCATGAATCATGAATCGAATCATGAATCATGAATTAAATCATGAATTATGAATCATGAATTGAATCATGAATCATGAATCATGAATTGAATCATGAATCATGAATCATGAATTGAATCATGAATCATGAATCATGAATCGAATCATGAATCATAAATTAAATCATAAATTATGAATCATGAATCGAATCATGAATCATGAATCATGAATTGTATCATGAATCATGAATCATGAATCATGAATTGAATCATGAATCATGAATCAAGAGTCATGAATCGAATCATGAATCATGAATTGAATCATGAATCATGAATCATGAATTGAATCATGAATTGAATCATAAATCATGAATCATGAATTGAATCATGAATCATGAATCATGAATTGAATCATGATTTGAATCATGAATCATGAATTGAATCATGAATCATGAATCATGAATCATGAATCATGAATCATGAATCATGAATAATAAATTGAATCATGAATCATGAATCATGAATTGAATCATGAATTGAATCATGAATCATGAATCATGAATTTAATCATGAATCATGAATCATGAATTGAATCATGAATCATGTATCGAATCATTAATCATGAATTGAATCATGAATCAAATCATGAATCTTGAATCATGAATTGGATCATGAATCATGAATCATGAACCGAATCATGAATCATGAATTGAATCAGGATTCAAATCATGAATTGAATCATGAATTATGAATCATGAATCATGAATTGAATCATGAATCATGAATCAAGAGTCATGAATCGAATCATGATTCATGAATTGAATCATAAATCATGAATCATGAATTGAATCATGAATTGAAACATGAATCATGAATCATGAATCATGAATTGAATCATAAATCAGGAAACATGAATAGAATCATGAATCATGAATCATGATTTGAATCATGAATTCAAGCATGAATCATGAATCATGAATTGAATCATGAATTGAATCATGAATCATGAATTATGAATCATGAATTGAATCATGAATCATGAATCATGAATCATGAATTGAATCATGAATTGAATCATGGATCATGAATCATGAATCGAATCATGAATCATGAATTAAATCATGAATTATGAATCATGAATTGAATCATGAATCATGAATCATGAATTGAATCATGAATCATGAATCATGAATTGAATCATGAATCATGAATCATGAATCGAATCATGAATCATAAATTAAATCATAAATTATGAATCATGAATCGAATCATGAATCATGAATCATGAATTGTATCATGAATCATGAATCATGAATCATGAATTGAATCATGAATCATGAATCAAGAGTCATGAATCGAATCATGAATCATGAATTGAATCATGAATCATCAATCATGAATTGAATAATGAATCAGGAAAAATGAATCGAATCATGAATCATGAATTGAATCATGAATCATGAATTATGAATTGAATCATGAATCATAAATCGAATCATGAATCATGATTTGAATCAGGATTCAAATCATGAATTGAATCACGAATCATGAATCATGAATCATGAATTGAATCATAAATCATGAATCATGAATTGAATCATGAATCATGAATTATGAATTGAATCATGAATCATAAATCGAATCATGAATCATGAATTGAATCAGGATTCGAATCATGAATCGAATATTGAATCATAAATCAAGAATCTTGAATCGAATCATGAATCATGAATTGAATCATGAATCATGAATTAAATCATGAATTATGAATCATGAATTGAATCATGAATCATGAATTGAATCATGAATCATGAATCATGAATTGAATCATGAATTGAATCATAAATCATGAATCATGAATTGAATCATGAATCATGAATCATGAATTGAATCATGAATTGAATCATGAATCATGAATTGAATCATGAATCATGAATCATGAATCATGAATCAAGAATAATAAATTGAATCATGAATCATGAATCATGAATTGAATCATGAATTGAATCATGAATCATGAATCATGAATTTAATCATGAATCATGAATCATGAATTGAATCATGAATCATGTATCGAATCATGAATCATGAATTGAATCATGAATCGAATCATTAATCATGAATCATGAATCAAATCATGAATCTTGAATCATGAATTGGATCATGAATCATGAATCATGAACCGAATCATGAATCATGAATTGAATCAGGATTCAAATCATGAATTGAATCATGAATTATGAATCATGAATCATGAATTGAATCATGAATCATGAATCAAGAGTCATGAATCGAATCATGATTCATGAATTGAATCATAAATCATGAATCATGAATTGAATCATGAATTGAAACATGAATCATGAATCATGAATCATGAATTGAATCATAAATCAGGAAACATGAATAGAATCATGAATCATGAATCATGATTTGAATCATGAATTCAAGCATGAATCATGAATCATGAATCATGAATTGAATCATGAATTGAATCATGAATCATGAATTATGAATCATGAATTGAATCATGAATCATGAATCATGAATTGAATCATGAATTGAATCATGGATCATGAATCATGAATCGAATCATGAATCATGAATTAAATCATGAATTATGAATCATGAATTGAATCATGAATCATGAATCATGAATTGAATCATGAATCATGAATCATGAATTGAATCATGAATCATGAATCATGAATCGAATCATGAATCATAAATTAAATCATAAATTATGAATCATGAATCGAATCATGAATCATGAATCATGAATTGTATCATGAATCATGAATCATGAATCATGAATTGAATCATGAATCATGAATCAAGAGTCATGAATCGAATCATGAATCATAAATTAAATCATAAATTATGAATCATGAATCGAATCATGAATCATGAATCATGAATTAAATCATGAATTATGAATCATGAATTGAATCATGAATCATGAATCATGAATTGAATCATGAATCATGAATCATGAATTGAATCATGAATCATGAATCATGAATCGAATCATGAATCATAAATTAAATCATAAATTATGAATCATGAATCGAATCATGAATCATGAATCATGAATTGTATCATGAATCATGAATCATGAATCATGAATTGAATCATGAATCATGAATCAAGAGTCATGAATCGAATCATGAATCATGAATTGAATCATGAATCATCAATCATGAATTGAATAATGAATCAGGAAAAATGAATCGAATCATGAATCATGAATTGAATCATGAATCATGAATTATGAATTGAATCATGAATCATAAATCGAATCATGAATCATGATTTGAATCAGCATTCAAATCATGAATTGAATCACGAATCATGAATCATGAATCATGAATCATGAATTGAATCATAAATCATGAATCATGAATTGAATCATGAATCATGAATTATGAATTGAATCATGAATCATAAATCGAATCATGAATCATGAATTGAATCAGGATTCGAATCATGAATCGAATATTGAATCATAAATCAAGAATCTTGAATCGAATCATGAATCATGAATTGAATCATGAATCATGAATTAAATCATGAATTATGAATCATGAATTGAATCATGAATCATGAATTGAATCATGAATCATGAATCATGAATTGAATCATGAATTGAATCATAAATCATGAATCATGAATTGAATCATGAATCATGAATCATGAATTGAATCATGAATTGAATCATGAATCATGAATTGAATCATGAATCATGAATCATGAATCATGAATCATGAATAATAAATTGAATCATGAATCATGAATCATGAATTGAATCATGAATTGAATCATGAATCATGAATCATGAATTTAATCATGAATCATGAATCATGAATTGAATCATGAATCATGTATCGAATCATGAATCATGAATTGAATCATGAATCGAATCATTAATCATGAATCATGAATCAAATCATGAATCTTGAATCATGAATTGGATCATGAATCATGAATCATGAACCGAATCATGAATCATGAATTGAATCAGGATTCAAATCATGAATTGAATCATGAATTATGAATCATGAATCATGAATTGAATCATGAATCATGAATCAAGAGTCATGAATCGAATCATGATTCATGAATTGAATCATAAATCATGAATCATGAATTGAATCATGAATTGAAACATGAATCATGAATCATGAATCATGAATTGAATCATAAATCAGGAAACATGAATAGAATCATGAATCATGAATCATGATTTGAATCATGAATTCAAGCATGAATCATGAATCATGAATCATGAATTGAATCATGAATTGAATCATGAATCATGAATTATGAATCATGAATTGAATCATGAATCATGAATCATGAATCATGAATTGAATCATGAATTGAATCATGGATCATGAATCATGAATCGAATCATGAATCATGAATTAAATCATGAATTATGAATCATGAATTGAATCATGAATCATGAATCATGAATTGAATCATGAATCATGAATCATGAATTGAATCATGAATCATAAATCATGAATCGAATCATGAATCATAAATTAAATCATAAATTATGAATCATGAATCGAATCATGAATCATGAATCATGAATTGTATCATGAATCATGAATCATGAATCATGAATTGAATCATGAATCATGAATCAAGAGTCATGAATCGAATCATGAATCATGAATTGAATCATGAATCATCAATCATGAATTGAATAATGAATCAGGAAAAATGAATCGAATCATGAATCATGAATTGAATCATGAATCATGAATTATGAATTGAATCATGAATCATAAATCGAATCATGAATCATGATTTAAATCAGGATTCAAATCATGAATTGAATCACGAATCATGAATCATGAATCATGAATCATGAATTGAATCATAAATCATGAATCATGAATTGAATCATAATTCATGAATTATGAATTGAATCATGAATCATAAATCGAATCATGAATCATGAATTGAATCAGGATTCGAATCATGAATCGAATATTGAATCATAAATCAAGAATCTTGAATCGAATCATGAATCATGAATTGAATCATGAATCATGAATTAAATCATGAATTATGAATCATGAATTGAATCATGAATCATGAATTGAATCATGAATCATGAATCATGAATTGAATCATGAATTGAATCATAAATCATGAATCATGAATTGAATCATGAATCATGAATCATGAATTGAATCATGAATTGAATCATGAATCATGAATTGAATCATGAATCATGAATTATGAATTGAATCATGAATCATAAATCGAATCATGAATCATGAATTGAATCAGGATTCAAATCATGAATTGAATCACGAATCATGAATCATGAATCATGAATCATGAATTGAATCATAAATCATGAATCATGAATTGAATCATGAATCATGAATTATGAATTGAATCATGAATCATAAATCGAATCATGAATCATGAATTGAATCAGGATTCGAATCATGAATCGAATATTGAATCATAAATCAAGAATCTTGAATCGAATCATGAATTGAATCATGAATCATGAATTAAATCATGAATTATGAATCATGAATTGAATCATGAATCGAATCACGAATCATGAGTCATGAATTGTATCATAATTCATGAATCATGAATCATATATTGAATCATGAATCATGAATCAAGAATCATGAATCGAATCATGAATCATGAATTGAATCATGAATCATGAATTGAATCATCAATCATGAATCATGAATTGAATCATGAATCATAAATCGAATCATGAATCATGAATTGAATCAGGATTCGAATCATGAATTGAATCAGGATTCAAATCATGAATTGAATCATGAATCATGAATTGAATCATGAATCATGAATTATAAATCATGAATCGAATCATGAATCATGAATCATGAATTGAATCATAAATCATGAATCATGAATTATGAATTAAATCCTGAATCATAAATTGAATCATAAATCATGAATCATGAATCATGAATTAAATCCTGAATCATAAATTGAATCATGAATTGAATCATGAATCATGAATCATAAATTGAACCATGAATCATGAATCATGAATTGAATCATGAATCATGAATCATAAATTGAACCATGAATCATGAATCATGAATTGAATCATAAATCATGAATCATGAATCATGAATTAAATCCTGAATCATAAATTGAATCATGAATTGAATCATGAATCATGAATCATAAATTGAACCATGAATCATGAATCATGAATTGAATCATGAATCATGAATCATAAATTGAACCATGAATCATGAATCATGAATTGAATCATGCATTGAATCATGAATTGAATCATGAATCATGAATCATGAATTGAATCATATTTCATGAATCATGAATCATGAATTGAATCATGAATCATGAATCATGAATTGAATCATGAATCATGAATCATAATTCGAATCATGAATCATGAATTGAATCATGAATTATGAATCATGAATTGAATCATGAATCATGAATTGAATCATGAATCGTGAATCATGAATTGAATCATGAATCATGAATCAAAAATCATGAATCGAATCATGAATCATGAATCATGAATCATGAATCATGAATCGAATCATGAATCATGAATCATGAATCAAAAATCATTAATCGAATCATGAATCATGAATCATGAATCATGAATCGAATCATGAATCATGAATCGAATCATGAATCATGAATCAAAAATCATAAATCGAATCATGAATCATGAATTGAATCATGAATCATGAATTGAATCATGAATTGAATCATGAATCATGAATCATGAATCATGAATTGAATCATGAATTGAATCATGAATTATGAATCATAAATCATGAATTGAATCATGAATTGAATCATGGATCATGAATCATGAATCGAATCATGAATAATGCATCATGAATGGAATCATGAATCATGAATTAAATCATAAATTATGAATCATGAATTGAATCATGAATCGAATCATGAATCATGAATCATGAATTGTATCATGAATCATGAATCATGAATTGAATCATGAATCATGAATCAAGAGTCATGAATCGAATCATGAATCATGAATTGAATCATGAATCATGAATTATGAATTGAATCAGGAATCATAAATCGAATCATGATTCATGAATTGAATCAGGATTCGAATCATGAATTGAATTACGAATCATGAATCATGAATCATGAATCATGAATTAAATCATAAATCATGAATCATGAATTATGAATTGAATCATGAATCATAAATCAAATCATAAATCATGAATTGAATCAGGATTCGAATTATGAATCGAATCATGAATCATGAATCAAGAATCTTGAATCGAATCATGAATCATGAATTGAATCATGAATCATGAATTGAATCATGAATCATGAATCATGAATTAAATCATGAATCATGAATTAAATCATGAATCATGAATCATGAATCATATATTGAATCATGAATAATGAATCAAGAGTCATGAATAGAATCATGAATCATAAATTGAATCATGAATCATGAATCATGAATTGAGGCATGAATCAGGAAACATGAATCATGAATCATGAATTATGAATCATGAATCATGAATTGAATCATGAATCATGAATCATGAATTGAATCATGAATCATAAATCGAATCATGAATCATGAATTGAATCATGAATAATGAATCATGAATTGAATCATGAATTATAAATCGAATTATGAATCATGAATTGAATCAGGATACGAATCATGAATTTAATCAGGATTCAAATCGTGAATTGAATCATGAATCATGAATTGAATCATGAATCATGAATTATAAATCATGAATTAAATCCTGAATCATAAATTGAATCATGAATTGAATCATGAATCATGAATCATAAATTAAACCATGAATCATGAATCATGAATTGAATCATGAATCATAAATTGAACCATGAATCATGAATCATGAATTGAATTATGAATTGAATCATGAATCATGATTCATGAATTGAATCATGAATTGAATCATGAATTATAAATTAAATAATGAATCATGAATCATGAATTGAATCCTGAATTGAATCATGAATCATGAATCATGAATTGAATCATATTTCATGAATCATGAATCATGAATTGAATCATGAATAATGAATCATGAATCGAATTAGGAATCATGAATTGAATCATGAATTATGAATCATGAATTGAATCATGAATCATGAATTGAATCATGAATCATGAATCATGAATTGAATCATGAATTGAATTATAAATCATGAATTATGAATCATTAATTCAATCTTGAATCATGAATTGAATCATGAATCGAAACATAATTCATGAATCATGAATTGAATCATGAATCATGAATCATGAATCATGAATAATAAATTGAATCATGAATCATGAATCATGAATTGAATCATGAATTAAATCATGAATCATGAATCATGAATTGAATCATGAATCATAAATCATGAATTAAATCATGAATCATGAATCGAATCATGAATCATGAATCATGAATAATAAATTGAATCATGAATCATGAATCATGATTGAATCATGAATTAAATCATGAATCATGATTCAAATCATGAATCATGAATTGAATCATGAATCGATACATGAATCATGAATCATGAATCGAATCATGAATCTTGAATCATGAATTGAATCATGAATCATGAATTGAATCATGAATCATGAATCATGAATCGAATCATGAATCATGAGTCAAGAATCATGAATCGAATCATGAATCATGAATTGAATCATGAATCGTGAATTGAATCATGAAACATGAATCATGAATCATGAATTGAATCATGAATCATGAATCGAATCATGAATCATGAATCAAGAATCATGAATCGAATCATGAATCATGAATTGAATCATGAATCATGAATCATGAATTATGAATTGAATCATGAATCAAGAATCATGAATCGAATCATGAATCATGAATTGAATCATGAATCATGAATCATGAATTATGAATTGAATCATGAATCATGAATCATGAATCATGAATCAAAAATCATGAATCATGAATCATGAATTGAATCATGAATCATGATTCAAATCATGAATCATGAATTGAATCATGAATCGATACATGAATCATGAATCATGAATCTTGAATCATGAATTGAATCATGAATCATGAATTGAATCATGAATCATGAATCATGAATCGAATCATGAATCATGAGTCAAGAATCATGAATCGAATCATGAATCATGAATTGAATCATGAATCGTGAATTGAATCATGAAACATGAATCATGAATCATGAATTGAATCATGAATCATGAATCGAATCATGAATCATGAATCAAGAATCATGAATCGAATCATGAATCATGAATTGAATCATGAATCATGAATCATGAATTATGAATTGAATCATGAATCAAGAATCATGAATCGAATCATGAATCATGAATTGAATCATGAATCATGAATCATGAATTATGAATTGAATCATGAATCATGAATCATGAATCATGAATCAAAAATCATGAATCATGAATCATGAATTGAATCATGAATCATGAATCATGAATTGAATCATGAATCATGAATCAAAAATCATGAATCGAATAATGAATCATGAATTGAATCATGAATCATGAATCATGAATTGAATCATGAATCATGAATCATGAATCATGACATGAATCATGAATCATGAATCATAAATCAAATCATGAATCATAAATTGAATAAGGATTCGAATCATGAATTGACTCATGAATCAAATCATGAATCATAAATTGAATTAGGATTCGAATCATGAATTGAATCATGAATCATGAATTAAATCATGAATCATGAATCTTGAATCATGAATCATGAATTGAATCATAAATCATGAATTATGAATCATGAATTGAATCATGAATCAGGAATTGAATCATGAATCATGAATCATGAATCATGAATCTTAAATCATAAATTGAATTATGAATCAAATCATGAATCATGAATTGAATCATGAATCATGAATTGAATCATGAATCATGAATTAAATCATGAATCATGAATTGAATCATGAATTGAATCATGAATCATGAATCATGAATTAAATCATGAATCATGAATCATAAATTGAATCATGAATCATGAATTGAATCATGAATTGAATCATGAATCATGAATTGAATCATGAATCATGAATCATGAATCATGAATCGAATCATGAATCATGAATTGAATCATAAATCATGAATCATGAATCGAATCATGAATCAGGAATCATTAATTGAATGATGAATCATGAATCATGAATCATGAATTGAATCCTGAATTGAATCATGAATCATAAATCATGAATTGAATCATATTTCATGAATCATGAATCATGAATTGAATCATGAATCATGAATCATGAATTGAATCATGAATCATGAATCATGAATCGAATCATGAATCATGAATTGAATCATGAATTATGAATCATGAATTGAATCATGAATCATGAATTGAATCATGAATCATGAATCATGAATTGAATCATGAATTGAATCATAAATCATGAATCATGAATCATGAATTGAATCATGAATCATGAATCATGAATTGAATCATGAATCATGAATCATGAATCATGAATCATGAATAATAAATTGAATCATGAATCATGAATCATGAATTGAATCATGAATTGAATCATGAATCATGAATCATGAATTTAATCATGAATCATGAATCATGAATTGAATCATGAATCATGTATCGAATCATGAATCATGAATTGAATCATGAATCGAATCATTAATCATGAATCATGAATCAAATCATGAATCTTGAATCATGAATTGGATCATGAATCATGAATCATGAACCGAATCATGAATCATGAATTGAATCAGGATTCAAATCATGAATTGAATCATGAATTATGAATCATGAATCATGAATTGAATCATGAATCTTGAATCAAGAGTCATGAATCGAATCATGATTCATGAATTGAATCATAAATCATGAATCATGAATTGAATCATGAATTGAAACATGAATCATGAATCATAAATCATGAATTGAATCATAAATCAGGAAACATGAATCGAATCATGAATCATGAATCATGAATTGAATCATGAATTCAAGCATGAATCATGAATCATGAATCATGAATTGAATCATGAATTGAATCATGAATCATGAATTATGAATCATGAATTGAATCATGAATCATGAATCATGAATTGAATCATGAATTGAATCATGGATCATGAATCATGAATCGAATCATGAATCATGAATTAAATCATGAATTATGAATCATGAATTGAATCATGAATCATGAATCATGAATTGAATCATGAATCATGAATCATGAATCATGAATTGAATCATGAATCATGAATCATGAATCGAATCATGAATCATGAATTAAATCATAAATTATGAATCATGAATCGAATCATGAATCATGAATCATGAATTGTATCATGAATCATGAATCAAGAATCATGAATTGAATCATGAATCATGAATCAAGAGTCATGAATCGAATCATGAATCATGAATTGAATCATGAATCATGAATCATGAATTGAATAATGTATCAGGAAAAATGAATCGAATCATGAATCATGAATCATGAATCATGAATTGAATCATGAATCATGAATTATGAATTGAATCATGAATCATAAATCGAATCATGAATCATGAATTGAATCAGGATTCGAATCATGAATTGAATCACGAATCATGAATCATGAATCATGAATCATGAATTGAATCATAAATCATGAATCATGAATTATGAATTGAATCATAAATCATAAATCGAATCATAAATCATGAATTGAATCAGGATTCGAATCATGAATCGAATCATGAATCATAAATCAAGAATCTTGAATCGAATCATGAATCATGAATTGAATCATGAATCATGAATTAAATCATGAATTATGAATCATGAATTGAATCATGAATCGAATCACGAATCATGAATCATGAATTGTATCATGAATCATGAATCATGAATCATATATTGAATCATGAATCATGAATCAAGAATCATGAATCGAATCATGAATCATGAATCATGAATCATGAATTGAATCATGAATCAGGAAACATGAATCGAATCATGAATTATGAATCATGAATCATGAATGGAATCATGAATCATGAATCATGAATTGAATCATGAATCATAAATCGAATCATGAATCATGAATTGAATCAGGATTCGAATCATGAATTGAATCAGGATTCAAATCATGAATTGAATCATGAATCATGAATTGAATCATGAATCATGAATTATAAATCATGAATCGAATCATGAATCATGAATCATGAATTGAATCATAAATCATGAATCATGAATCATGAATTAAATCCTGAATCATAAATTGAATCATAAATCATGAATCATGAATCATGAATTAAATCCTGAATCATAAATTGAATCATGAATTGAATCATGAATCATGAATCATAAATTGAACCATGAATCATGAATCATGAATTGAATCATGAATCATGAATCATAAATTGAACCATGAATCATGAATCATGAATTGAATCATAAATCATGAATCATGAATCATGAATTAAATCCTGAATCATAATTGAATCATGAATTGAATCATGAATCATGAATCATAAATTGAACCATGAATCATGAATCATGAATTGAATCATGAATCATGAATCATAAATTGAACCATGAATCATGAATCATGAATTGAATCATGAATTGAATCATGAATTGAATCATGAATCATGAATTGAATCATATTTCATGAATCATGAATCATGAATTGAATCATGAATCATGAATCATGAATTGAATCATGAATCATGAATCATAATTCGAATCATGAATCATGAATTGAATCATGAATTATGAATCATGAATTGAATCATGAATCATGAATTGAATCATGAATCATGAATCATGAATTGAATCATGAATCATGAATCAAAAATCATGAATCGAATCATGAATCATGAATCATGAATCATGAATCGAATCATGAATCATGAATCATGAATCGAATCATGAATCATGAATCGAATTATGAATCATGAATCAAAAATCATAAATCGAATCATGAATCATGAATTGAATCATGAATCATGAATTGAATCATGAATTGAATCATAAATCATGAATCATGAATCATGAATTGAATCATGAATCATGAATCAAGAGTCATGAATCGAATCATGATTCATGAATTGAATCATGAATCATGAATTGAATCATGAATTGAATCATGAATCATGAATTATGAATCATGAATTGAATCATGAATCATGAATCATGAATCATGAATTGAATCATGAATTGAATCATGGATCATGAATCATGAATCGAATCATGAATCATGAATTAAATCATGAATTATGAATCATGAATTGAATCATGAATCATGAATCATGAATTGAATCATGAATCATGAATCATGAATCATGAATTGAATCATGAATCATGAATCATGAATCGAATCATGAATCATGAATTAAATCATAAATTATGAATCATGAATCGAATCATGAATCATGAATCATGAATTGTATCATGAATCATGAATCAAGAATCATGAATTGAATCATGAATCATGAATCAAGAGTCATGAATCGAATCATGAATCATGAATTGAATCATGAATCATGAATCATGAATTGAATAATGAATCAGGAAAAATGAATCGAATCATGAATCATGAATCATGAATCATGAATTGAATCATGAATCATGAATTATGAATTGAATCATGAATCATAAATCGAATCATGAATCATGAATTGAATCAGGATTCGAATCATGAATTGAATCACGAATCATGAATCATGAATCATGAATCATGAATTGAATCATAAATCATGAATCATGAATTATGAATTGAATCATAAATCATAAATCGAATCATAAATCATGAATTGAATCAGGATTCGAATCATGAATCGAATCATGAATCATAAATCAAGAATCTTGAATCGAATCATGAATCATGAATTGAATCATGAATCATGAATTAAATCATGAATTATGAATCATGAATTGAATCATGAATCGAATCACGAATCATGAATCATGAATTGTATCATGAATCATGAATCATGAATCATATATTGAATCATGAATCAAGAATCATGAATCGAATCATGAATCATGAATTGAATCATGAATCATGAATCATGAATTGAATCATGAATCAGGAAACATGAATCGAATCATGAATTATGAATCATGAATCATGAATGGAATCATGAATCATGAATCATGAATTGAATCATGAATCATAAATCGAATCATGAATCATGAATTGAATCAGGATTCAAATCATGAATTGAATCAGGATTCAAATCATGAATTGAATCATGAATCATGAATTATAAATCATGAATCGAATCATGAATCATGAATCATGAATTGAATCATAAATCATGAATCATGAATCATGAATTAAATCCTGAATCATAAATTGAATCATAAATCATGAATCATGAATCATGAATTAAATCCTGAATCATAAATTGAATCATGAATTGAATCATGAATCATGAATCATAAATTGAACCATGAATCATGAATTGAATCATGAATCATGAATCATAAATTGAACCATGAATCATGAATCATGAATTGAATCATGAATTGAATCATGAATCATGAATTGAATCATATTTCATGAATCATGAATCATGAATTGAATCATGAATCATGAATTGAATCATGAATCGAATCATGAATCATGAATCATAATTTGAATCATGAATCATGAATTGAATCATGAATTATGAATCATGAATTAAATCATGAATCATGAATTGAATCATGAATCATGAATCATGAATTGAATCATGAATCATGAATCAAAAATCATGAATCGAATCATGAATCATGAATCATGAATCATGAATCATGAATCATGAATCATGAATCGAATCATGAATCATGAATCATGAATCGAATCATGAATCATGAATCAAAAATCATAAATCGAATCATGAATCATGAATTGAATCATGAATCATGAATTGAATCATGAATTGAATCATAAATCATGAATCATGAATCATGAATTGAATCATGAATCATGAATCAAGAGTCATGAATCGAATCATGATTCATGAATTGAATCATAAATCATGAATCATGAATTGAATCATGAATTGAAACATGAATCATGAATCATAAATCATGAATTGAATCATAAATCAGGAAACATGAATCGAATCATGAATCATGAATCATGAATTGAATCATGAATTCAAGCATGAATCATGAATCATGAATCATGAATTGAATCATGAATTGAATCATGAATCATGAATTATTAATCATGAATTGAATCATGAATCATGAATCATGAATCATGAATTGAATCATGAATTGAATCATGGATCATGAATCATGAATCGAATCATGAATCATGAATTAAATCATGAATTATGAATCATGAATTGAATCATGAATCATGAATCATGAATTGAATCATGAATCATGAATCATGAATTGAATCATGAATCATGAATCATGAATCGAATCATGAATCATGAATTAAATCATAAATTATGATTCATGAATCGAATCATGAATCATGAATTGTATCATGAATCATGAATCAAGAATCATGAATTGAATCATGAATCATGAATCAAGAGTCATGAATCGAATCATGAATCATGAATTGAATCATGAATCATGAATTATGAATTGAATCATGAATCATAAATCGAATCATGAATCATGAATTGAATCAGGATTCGAATCATGAATTGAATCACGAATCATGAATCATGAATCATGAATCATGAATTGAATCATAAATCATGAATCTTGAATTATGAATTGAATCATAAATCATAAATCGAATCATAAATCATGAATTGAATCAAAATTCGAATCATGAATCGAATCATGAATCATAAATCAAGAATCTTGAATCGAATCATGAATCATGAATTGAATCATGAATCATGAATTAAATCATGAATTATGAATCATGAATTGAATCATGAATCGAATCACGAATCATGAATTGAATCATGAATCATGAATCATGAATCATGAATCATGAATCGAATCATGAATCATGAATTGAATCATAAATCATGAATCATGAATCGAATCATGAATCATGAATCATTAATTGAATGATGAATCATGAATCATGAATCATGAATTGAATCCTGAATTGAATCATGAATCATAAATCATGAATTGAATCATATTTCATGAATCATGAATCATGAATTGAATCATGAATCATGAATCATGAATTGAATCATGAATCATGAATCATGAATTGAATCATGAATCATGAATTGAATCATGAATCATGAATCATGAATTGAATCATGAATTGAATCATAAATCATGAATCATGAATCATGAATTGAATCATGAATCATGAATCATGAATTGAATCATGAATCATGAATCATGAATCATGAATAATAAATTGAATCATGAATCATGAATCATGAATTGAATCATGAATTGAATCATGAATCATGAATCATGAATTTAATCATGAATCATGAATCATGAATTGAATCATGAATCATGTATCGAATCATGAATCATGAATTGAATCATGAATCGAATCATTAATCATGAATCATGAATTAAATCATGAATCATGAATCATAAATTGAATCATGAATCATGAATTGAATCATGATTGAATCATGAATCATGAATTGAATCATGAATCATGAATCATGAATCATGAATCATGAATCGAATCATGAATCATGAATTGAATCATAAATCATGAATCATGAATCGAATCATGAATCATGAATCATTAATTGAATGATGAATCATGAATCATGAATCATGAATTGAATCCTGAATTGAATCATGAATCATAAATCATAAATTGAATCATATTTCATGAATCATGAATCATGAATTGAATCATGAATCATGAATCATGAATTGAATCATGAATCATGAATCATGAATCGAATCATGAATCATGAATTGAATCATGAATTATGAATCATGAATTGAATCATGAATCATGAATTGAATCATGAATCATGAATCATGAATTGAATCATGAATTGAATCATAAATCATGAATCATGAATCATGAATTGAATCATGAATCATGAATCATGAATTGAATCATGAATCATGAATCATGAATCATGAATCATGAATAATAAATTGAATCATGAATCATGAATCATGAATTGAATCATGAATTGAATCATGAATCATGAATCATGAATTTAATCATGAATCATGAATCATGAATTGAATCATGAATCATGTATCGAATCATGAATCATGAATTGAATCATGAATCGAATCATTAATCATGAATCATGAATCAAATCATGAATCTTGAATCATGAATTGGATCATGAATCATGAATCATGAACCGAATCATGAATCATGAATTGAATCAGGATTCAAATCATGAATTGAATCATGAATTATGAATCATGAATCATGAATTGAATCATGAATCTTGAATCAAGAGTCATGAATCGAATCAAGATTCATGAATTGAATCATAAATCATGAATCATGAATTGAATCATGAATTGAAACATGAATCATGAATCATAAATCATGAATTGAATCATAAATCAGGAAACATGAATCGAATCATGAATCATGAATCATGAATTGAATCATGAATTCAAGCATGAATCATGAATCATGAATTGAATCATGAATTGAATCATGAATCATGAATTATGAATCATGAATTGAATCATGAATCATGAATCATGAATTGAATCATGAATTGAATCATGGATCATGAATCATGAATCGAATCATGAATCATGAATTAAATCATGAATTATGAATCATGAATTGAATCATGAATCATGAATCATGAATTGAATCATGAATCATGAATCATGAATCATGAATTGAATCATGAATCATGAATCATGAATCGAATCATGAATCATGAATTAAATCATAAATTATGAATCATGAATCGAATCATGAATCACGAATCATGAATTGTATCATGAATCATGAATCAAGAATCATGAATTGAATCATGAATCATGAATCAAGAGTCATGAATCGAATCATGAATCATGAATTGAATCATGAATCATGAATCATGAATTGAATAATGAATCAGGAAAAATGAATCGAATCATGAATCATGAATCATGAATCATGAATTGAATCATGAATCATGAATTATGAATTGAATCATGAATCATAAATCGAATCATGAATCGTGAATTGAATCAGGATTCGAATCATGAATTGAATCACGAATCATGAATCATGAATCATGAATCATGAATTGAATCATAAATCATGAATCATGAATTATGAATTGAATCATAAATCATAAATCGAATCATAAATCATGAATTGAATCAGGATTCGAATCATGAATCGAATCATGAATCATAAATCAAGAATCTTGAATCGAATCATGAATCATGAATTGAATCATGAATCATGAATTAAATCATGAATTATGAATCATGAATTGAATCATGAATCGAATCACGAATCATGAATCATGAATTGTATCATGAATCATGAATCATGAATCATATATTGAATCATGAATCATGAATCAAGAATCATGAATCGAATCATGAATCATGAATTGAATCATGAATCATGAATCATGAATTGAATCATGAATCAGGAAACATGAATCGAATCATGAATTATGAATCATGAATCATGAATGGAATCATGAATCATGAATCATGAATTGAATCATGAATCATAAATCGAATCATGAATCATGAATTGAATCAGGATTCGAATCATGAATTGAATCAGGATTCAAATCATGAATTGAATCATGAATCATGAATTGAATCATGAATCATGAATTATAAATCATGAATCGAATCATGAATCATGAATCATGAATTGAATCATAAATCATGAATCATGAATCATGAATTAAATCCTGAATCATAAATTGAATCATAAATCATGAATCATGAATCATGAATTAAATCCTGAATCATAAATTGAATCATGAATTGAATCATGAATCATGAATCATAAATTGAACCATGAATCATGAATCATGAATTGAATCATGAATCATGAATCATAAATTGAACCATGAATCATGAATCATGAATTGAATCATAAATAATGAATCATGAATCATGAATTAAATCCTGAATCATAAATTGAATCATGAATTGAATCATGAATCATGAATCATAAATTGAACCATGAATCATGAATCATGAATTGAATCATGAATCATGAATCATAAATTGAACCATGAATCATGAATCATGAATTGAATCATGAATTGAATCATGAATTGAATCATGAATCATGAATTGAATCATATTTCATGAATCATGAATCATGAATTGAATCATGAATCATGAATCATGAATTGAATCATGAATCATAATTCGAATCATGAATCATGAATTGAATCATGAATTATGAATCATGAATTGAATCATGAATCATGAATTGAATCATGAATCATGAATCATGAATTGAATCATGAATCATGAATCAAAAATCATGAATCGAATCATGAATCATGAATCATGAATCATGAATCGAATCATGAATCATGAATCATGAATCAAATCATGAATCATGAATCGAATCATGAATCATGAATCAAAAATCATAAATCGAATCATGAATCATGAATTGAATCATGAATCATGAATTGAATCATGAATTGAATCATAAATCATGAATCATGAATCATGAATTGAATCATGAATCATGAATCAAGAGTCATGAATCGAATCATGATTCATGAATTGAATCATGAATCATGAATTGAATCATGAATTGAATCATGAATCATGAATTGAATCATGAATCATGAATTGAATCATGAATTGAATCATGAATCATGAATTATGAATCATGAATTGAATCATGAATCATGAATCATGAATCATGAATTGAATCATGAATTGAATCATGGATCATGAATCATGAATCGAATCATGAATCATGAATTAAATCATGAATTATGAATCATGAATTGAATCATGAATCATGAATCATGAATTGAATCATGAATCATGAATCATGAATCATGAATTGAATCATGAACCATGAATCATGAATCGAATCATGAATCATGAATTAAATCATAAATTATGAATCATGAATCGAATCATGAATCATGAATCATGAATTGTATCATGAATCATGAATCAAGAATCATGAATTGAATCATGAATCATGAATCAAGAGTCATGAATCGAATCATGAATCATGAATTGAATCATGAATCATGAATCATGAATTGAATAATGAATCAGGAAAAATGAATCGAATCATGAATCATGAATCATGAATCATGAATTGAATCATGAATCATGAATTATGAATTGAATCATGAATCATAAATCGAATCATGAATCATGAATTGAATCAGGATTCGAATCATGAATTGAATCACGAATCATGAATCATGAATCATGAATCATGAATTGAATCATAAATCATGAATCATGAATTATGAATTGAATCATAAATCATAAATCGAATCATAAATCATGAATTGAATCAGGATTCGAATCATGAATCGAATCATGAATCATAAATCAAGAATCTTGAATCGAATCATGAATCATGAATTGAATCATGAATCATGAATTAAATCATGAATTATGAATCATGAATTGAATCATGAATCGAATCACGAATCATGAATCATGAATTGTATCATGAATCATGAATCATGAATCATATATTGAATAATGAATCAAGAATCATGAATCGAATCATGAATCATGAATTGAATCATGAATCATGAATCATGAATTGAATCATGAATCAGGAAACATGAATCGAATCATGAATTATGAATCATGAATCATGAATGGAATCATGAATCATGAATCATGAATTGAATCATGAATCATAAATCGAATCATGAATCATGAATTGAATCAGGATTCAAATCATGAATTGAATCAGGATTCAAATCATGAATTGAATCATGAATCATGAATTATAAATCATGAATCGAATCATGAATCATGAATCATGAATTGAATCATAAATCATGAATCATGAATCATGAATTAAATCCTGAATCATAAATTGAATCATAAATCATGAATCATGAATCATGAATTAAATCCTGAATCATAAATTGAATCATGAATTGAATCATGAATCATGAATCATAAATTGAACCATGAATCATGAATTGAATCATGAATCATGAATCATAAATTGAACCATGAATCATGAATCATGAATTGAATCATGAATTGAATCATGAATCATGAATTGAATCATATTTCATGAATCATGAATCATGAATTGAATCATGAATCATGAATCATGAATTGAATCATGAATCATGAATCATAATTCGAATCATGAATCATGAATTGAATCATGAATTATGAATCATGAATTAAATCATGAATCATGAATTGAATCATGAATCATGAATCATGAATTGAATCATGAATCATGAATCAAAAATCATGAATCGAATCATGAATCATGAATCATGAATCATGAATCGAATCATGAATCATGAATCATGAATCGAATCATGAATCATGAATCAAAAATCATAAATCGAATCATGAATCATGAATTGAATCATGAATCATGAATTGAATCATGAATTGAATCATAAATCATGAATCATGAATCATGAATTGAATCATGAATCATGAATCAAGAGTCATGAATCGAATCATGATTCATGAATTGAATCATAAATCATGAATCATGAATTGAATCATGAATTGAAACATGAATCATGAATCATAAATCATGAATTGAATCATAAATCAGGAAACATGAATCGAATCATGAATCATGAATCATAAATTGAATCATGAATTCAAGCATGAATCATGAATCATGAATCATGAATTGAATCATGAATTGAATCATGAATCATGAATTATTAATCATGAATTGAATCATGAATCATGAATCATGAATCATGAATTGAATCATGAATTGAATCATGGATCATGAATCATGAATCGAATCATGAATCATGAATTAAATCATGAATTATGAATCATGAATTGAATCATGAATCATGAATCATGAATTGAATCATGAATCATGAATCATGAATTGAATCATGAATCATGAATCATGAATCGAATCATGAATCATGAATTAAATCATAAATTATGATTCATGAATCGAATCATGAATCATGAATCATGAATTGTATCATGAATCATGAATCAAGAATCATGAATTGAATCATGAATCATGAATCAAGAGTCATGAATCGAATCATGAATCATGAATTGAATCATGAATCATGAATCATGAATTGAATAATGAATCAGGAAAAATGAATCGAATCATGAATCATGAATCATGAATTGAATCATGAATCATGAATTATGAATTGAATCATGAATCATAAATCGAATCATGAATCATGAATTGAATCAGGATTCGAATCATGAATTGAATCACGAATCATGAATCATGAATCATGAATCATGAATTGAATCATAAATCATGAATCTTGAATTATGAATTGAATCATAAATCATAAATCGAATCATAAATCATGAATTGAATCAAAATTCGAATCATGAATCGAATCATGAATCATAAATCAAGAATCTTGAATCGAATCATGAATCATGAATTGAATCATGAATCATGAATTAAATCATGAATTATGAATCATGAATTGAATCATGAATCGAATCACGAATCATGAATCATGAATTGTATCATGAATCATGAATCATGAATCATATATTGAATCATGAATCATGAATCAAGAATCATGAATCGAATCATGAATCATGAATTGAATCATGAATCATGAATCATGAATTGAATCATGAATCAGGAAACATGAATCGAATCATGAATTATGAATCATGAATCATGAATGGAATCATGAATCATGAATCATGAATTGAATCATGAATCATAAATCGAATCATGAATCATGAATTGAATCAGGATTCGAATCATGAATTGAATCAGGATTCAAATCATGAATTGAATCATAATTCATGAATTGAATCATGAATCATGAATTATAAATCATGAATCGAATCATGAATCATGAATCATGAATTGAATCATAAATCATGAATCATGAATCATGAATTAAATCCTGAATCATAAATTGAATCATGAATTGAATCATGAATCATAAATTGAACCATGAATCATGAATCATGAATTGAATCAAGAATCATGAATCATAAATTGAACCATGAATCATGAATCATGAATTGAATCATGAATTGAATCATGAATTGAATCATGAATCATGAATTGAATCATATTTCATGAATCATGAATCATGAGTTGAATCATGAATCATGAATTGAATCATGAATCATGAATCAAAAATCATGAATCGAATCATGAATCATGAATCCTGAATCATGAATCGAATCATGAATCATGAATCATGAATCGAATCATGAATCATGAATCAAAAATCATAAATCGAATCATGAATCATGAATTGAATCATGAATCATGAATCATGAATCATGAATCATGAATTGAATCATAAATCATGAATCTTGAATTATGAATTGAATCATAAATCATAAATCGAATCATAAATCATGAATTGAATCAAAATTCGAATCATGAATCGAATCATGAATCATAAATCAAGAATCTTGAATCGAATCATGAATCATGAATTGAATCATGAATCATGAATTAAATCATGAATTATGAATCATGAATTGAATCATGAATCGAATCACGAATCATGAATCATGAATTGTATCATGAATCATGAATCATGAATCATATATTGAATCATGAATCATGAATCAAGAATCATGAATCGAATCATGAATCATGAATTGAATCATGAATCATGAATCATGAATTGAATCATGAATCAGGAAACATGAATCGAATCATGAATTATGAATCATGAATCATGAATGGAATCATGAATCATGAATCATGAATTGAATCATGAATCATAAATCGAATCATGAATCATGAATTGAATCAGGATTCGAATCATGAATTGAATCAGGATTCAAATCATGAATTGAATCATAATTCATGAATTGAATCATGAATCATGAATTATAAATCATGAATCGAATCATGAATCATGAATCATGAATTGAATCATAAATCATGAATCATGAATCATGAATTAAATCCTGAATCATAAATTGAATCATGAATTGAATCATGAATCATAAATTGAACCATGAATCATGAATCATGAATTGAATCAAGAATCATGAATCATAAATTGAACCATGAATCATGAATCATGAATTGAATCATGAATTGAATCATGAATTGAATCATGAATCATGAATTGAATCATATTTCATGAATCATGAATCATGAGTTGAATCATGAATCATGAATCATGAATTGAATCATGAATCATGAATCAAAAATCATGAATCGAATCATGAATCATGAATCATGAATCATGAATCGAATCATGAATCATGAATCATGAATCGAATCATGAATCATGAATCAAAAATCATAAATCGAATCATGAATCATGAATTGAATCATGAATCATGAATTGAATCATGAATTGAATCATAAATCATGAATCATGAATCATGAATTGAATCATGAATTGAATCATGAATCATGAATTATGAATCATGAATTGAATCATGAATCATGAATCATGAATCATGAATTGAATCATGGATCATGAATCATGAATCGAATCATGAATCATGCATCATGAATGGAATCATGAATCATGAATTAAATCATAAATTATGAATCATGAATTGAATCATGAATCGAATCATGAATCATGAATCATGAATTGTATCATGAATCATGAATCATGAATCATGAATTGAATCATGAACCATGAATCAAGAGTCATGAATCGAATCATGAATCATGAATTGAATCATGAATCATGAATTATGAATTGAATCAGGAATCATAAATCGAATCATGATTCATGAATTGAATCAGGATTCGAATCATGAATTGAATTACAAATCATGAATCATGAATCATGAATCATGAATTAAATCATAAATCATGAATCATGAATTATGAATTGAATCATGAATCATAAATCAAATCATAAATCATGAATTGAATCAGGATTCGAATCATGAATCGAATCATGAATCATGAATCAAGAATCAAGAATCGAATCATGAATCATGAATTGAATCATGAATCATGAATCATGAATTAAATCATGAATCATGAATCATATATTGAATCATGAATCATGAATCAAGAGTCATGAATCGAATAATGAATCATAAATTGAATCATGAATCATGAATTGAGGCATGAATCAGGAAACATGAATCGAATCATGAATTATGAATCATGAATCATGAATTGAATCATGAATCATGAATCATGAATTGAATCATGAATCATAAATCGAATCATGAATTGAATCATGAATCATGAATCATGAATTGAATCATGAATCATAAATCGAATCATGAATCATGAATTGAATCAGGATACGAATCATGAATTGAATCAGGATTCAAATCGTGAATTGAATCATGAATCATGAATTGAATCATGAATCATGAATTATAAATCATAATTTAAATCCTGAATCATAAATTGAATCATGAATTGAATCATGAATCATGAATCATAAATTGAACCATGAATCATGAATCATGAATTGAATCATGAATCATGAATCATAAATTGAACCATGAGTCATGAATCATGAATTGAATTATGAATTGAATCATGAATCATGATTCATGAATTGAATCATGAATTGAATCATGAATTATAAATTAAATAATGAATCATGAATCATGAATTGAATCCTGAATTGAATCATGAATCATGAATCATGAATTGAATCATATTTCATGAATCATGAATCATGAATTGAATCATGAATAATGAATCATGAATCGAATTAGGAATCATGAATTGAATCATGAATTATGAATCATGAATTGAATCATGAATCATGAATTGAATCATGAATCATGAATCATGAATTGAATCATGAATTGAATTATAAATCATGAATTATGAATCATTAATTCAATCATGAATCATGAATTGAATCATGAATCGAAACATAATTCATGAATCATGAATTGAATCATGAATCATGAATCATGAATCATGAATAATAAATTGAATCATGAATCATGAATCATGAATTGAATCATGAATTAAATCATGAATCATGAATCATGAATTGAATCATGAATCATAAATCATGAATTAAATCATGAATCATGAATCGAATCTTAAATCATGAATCATGAATAATAATTGAATCATGAATCATGAATTATGATTGAATCATGAATTAAATCATGAATCATGAATTGAATCATGAATTCAATCATGAATCATGAATTATGAATCATGAATTGAATCATGAATCATGAATCATGATTTATGAATCATGAATTGAATCATTAATTGAATCATGGATCATGAATCATGAATCGAATCATGAATCATGAATTAAATAACGAATTATGAATCATGAATTGAATCATGAATCATGAATTGAATCATGAATCATGAATTGAATCATGAATCATGAATCATGAATTGAATCATGAATCATGAATCATAATTCGAATCATGAATCATGAATTGAATCATGAATTATGAATCATGAATTGAATCATGAATCATGAATTGAATCATGAATCATGAATCATGAATTGAATCATGAATCATGAATCAAAAATCATGAATCGAATCATGAATCATGAATCATGAATCATGAATCGAATCATGAATCATGAATCATGAATCGAATCATGAATCATGAATCAAAAATCATAAATCGAATCATGAATCATGAATTGAATCATGAATCATGAATTGAATCATGAATTGAATCATAAATCATGAATCATGAATCATGAATTGAATCATGAATCATGAATCAAGAGTCATGAATCGAATCATGATTCATGAATTGAATCATAAATCATGAATCATGAATTGAATCATGAATTGAAACATGAATCATGAATCATAAATCATGAATTGAATCATAAATCAGGAAACATGAATCGAATCATGAATCATGAATTCAAGCATGAATCATGAATCATGAATCATGAATTGAATCATGAATTGAATCATGAATTGAATCATGAATCATGAATTATGAATCATGAATTGAATCATGAATCATGAATCATGAATCATGAATTGAATCATGAATTGAATCATGGATCATGAATCATGAATCGAATCATGAATCATGAATTAAATCATGAATTATGAATCATGAATTGTATCATGAATCATGAATCAAGAATCATGAATTGAATCATGAATCATGAATCAAGAGTCATGAATCGACTCATGAATCATGAATTGAATCATGAATCATGAATCATGAATCATGAATTGAATCATGAATCATGAATTATGAATTGAATCATGAATCATAAATCGAATCATGAATCATGAATTGAATCAGGATTCGAATCATGAATTGAATCACGAATCATGAATCATGAATCATGAATCATGTATTGAATCATAAATCATGAATCATGAATTATGAATTGAATCATAAAACATAAATCGAATCATAAATCATGAATTGAATCAGGATTCGAATCATGAATCGAATCATGAATCATAAATCAAGAATCTTGAATCGAATCATGAATCATGAATCGAATCATGAATCATGAATTGAATCATGAATCATGAATTAAATCATGAATTATGAATCATGAATTGAATCATGAATTGAATCACGAATCATGAATCATGAATTGTATCATGAATCATGAATCATGAATCATATATTGAATCATGAATCATGAATCAAGAATCATGAATCGAATCATGAATCATGAATTGAATCATGAATCATGAATCATGAATTGAATCATGAATCAGGAAACATGAATCGAATCATGAATTATGAATCATGAATCATGAATGGAATCATGAATCATGAATCATGAATTGAATCATGAATCATAAATCGAATCATGAATCATGAATTGAATCAGGATTCGAATCATGAATTGAATCAGGATTCAAATCATGAATTGAATCATGAATCATGAATTGAATCATGAATCATGAATTATAAATCATGAATCGAATCATGAATCATGAAGCATAAATTGAATCATAAATCATGAATCATGAATCATGAATTAAATCCTGAATCATAAATTGAATCATAAATCATGAATCATGAATCATGAATTAAATCCTGAATCATAAATTGAATCATGAATTGAATCATGAATCATGAATCATAAATTGAACCATGAATCATGAATCATGAATTGAATCAAGAATCATGAATCATAAATTGAACCATGAATCATGAATCATGAATTAAATCCTGAATCATAAATTGAATCATGAATTGAATCATGAATCATAAATTGAACCATGAATCATGAATCATGAATTGAATCAAGAATCATGAATCATAAATTGAACCATGAATCATGAATCATGAATTGAATCATGAATTGAATCATGAATTGAATCATGAATCATGAATTGAATCATATTTCATGAATCATGAATCATGAATTGAATCATGAATCATGAATCATGAATTGAATCATGAATCATGAATCATAATTCGAATCATGAATCATGAATTGAATCATGAATTATGAATCATGAATTGAATCATGAATCATGAATTGAATCATGAATCATGAATCATGAATTGAATCATGAATCATGAATCAAAAATCATGAATCGAATCATGAATCATGAATCATGAATCGAATCATGAATCATGAATCATGAATCGAATCATGAATCATGAATCAAAAATCATAAATCGAATCATGAATCATGAATTGAATCATGAATCATGAATTGAATCATGAATTGAATCATAAATCATGAATCATGAATCATGAATTGAATCATGAATTGAATCATGAATCATGAATTATGAATCATGAATTGAATCATGAATCATGAATCATGAATTGAATCATGAATTGAATCATGGATCATGAATCATGAATCGAATCATGAATCATGCATCATGAATGGAATCATGAATCATGAATTAAATCATAAATTATGAATCATATCAGGATTCGAATCATGAATCGAATCATGAATCATGAATCAAGAATCTTGAATCGAATCATGAATCATGAATTGAATCATGAATCATGAATCATGAATTAAATCATGAATCATGAATCATGAATCATATATTGAATCATGAATCATGAATCAAGAGTCATGAATCAAATCATGAATCATAAATTGAATCATGAATCATGAATTGAGGCATGAATCAGCAAACATGAATCGAATCATGAATTATGAATCATGAATCATGAATTGAATCATGAATCATGAATCATGAATTGAATCATGAATCATGAATCATGAATTGAATCATGAATCATAAATCGAATCATGAATTGAATCATGAATCATGAATCATGAATTGAATCATGAATCATAAATCGAATCATGAATCATGAATTGAATCAGGATACGAATCATGAATTGAATCAGGATTCAAATCGTGAATTAAATCATGAATCATGAATTGAATCATGAATCATGAATTATAAATCATGAATTAAATCCTGAATCATAAATTGAATCATGAATTGAATCATGAATCATGAATCATAAATTGAACCATGAATCATGAATCATGAATTGAATCATGAATCATGAATCATAAATTGAACCATGAATCATGAATCATGAATTGAATTATGAATTGAATCATGAATCATGATTCATGAATTGAATCATGAATTGAATTATAAATCATGAATTATGAATCATGAATTCAATCATGAATCATGAATTGAATCATGAATTGAAACATAATTCATGAATCATGAATTGAATCATGAATCATGATTAATGAATCATGAATATTAAATTGAATCATGAATCATGAATCATGAATTGAATCATGAATTAAATCATGAATCATGAATTGAATCATGAATCATAAATCATGAATTAAATCATGAATCATGAATCGAATCATGAATCATGAATCATGAATAATAAATTGAATCATGAATCATGAATCATGATTGAATCATGAATTAAATCATGAATCATGAATCATGAATCATGAATCATGAATTCAATCATGAAATCAATCATGAATCATGAATTATGAATCATGAATTGAATCATGAATCATGAATCATGATTTATGAATCATGAATTGAATCATTAATTGAATCATGGATCATGAATCATAATTCGAATCATAATTCATGAATTAAATAACGAATTATGAATCATGAATTGAATCATGAATCATGAATCATGAATCATGAATTGAATCATGAATCATGAATCATGAATCATGAATTGAATCATGAATAATGAATCAAGAGTCATTAATCGAATCATGTATCATGAATTGAATCATGAATCATGAATCATGAATTGAATCATGAATCAGGAAATTGAATCATGAATCATGAATTATGAATTATGAATTGAATCATGAATCATAAATCGAATCAGGAATCATGAATTGAATCAGGATTCGAATCATGAATTGAATCATGAATCATGAATTATGAATCATGAATTGAATCATGAATCATGAATCATGAATTGAATCATGAATCAGGAAACATGAATCGAATCATGAATCATGAATCATGAATTGAATCATGAATTGAATCATGAATCATGAATCATGAATTGAATCATAAATTGAATCATGAATCATGAATTATGAATCATGAATTAAATCATGAATCATGAATCATGAATGGAATCATGAATTGAATCATGGATCATGAATCATGAATCGAATCATGAATCATGAATTAAATCATGAATTATGAATCATGAATTGAATCATGAATCATGAATTGAATCATGAATCATGAATCATGAATTAAATCATGAATTATGAATCATGAATTGAATCATGAATCGAATCACGAATCATGAATCATGAATTGTATTAAGAATCATGAATCATAAATCATATATTGAATCATGAATCATGAATCAAGAATCATGAATCGAATCATGAATCATGAATTGAATCATGAATCATGAATCATGAATTGAATCATGAATCAGGAAACATGAATCGAATCATGAATTATGAATCATGAATCATGAATTGAATCATGAATCATGAATCATGAATTGAATCATGAATCATAAATCGAATCATGAATCATGAATTGAATCAGGATTCGAATCATGAATAAAATTCGGATTCAAATCATGAATTGAATCATGAATCATGAATTGAATCATGAATCATGAATTATAAATCATGAATCGAATCATGAATCAAGAATCTTGAATCGAATCATGAATCATGAATTGAAACATGAATCATGAATCATGAATTGAATTATGAATCATGAATTGAATCATAAATCATGAATCATGAATCATGAATTAAATCCTGAATCATAAATTGAATCATAAATTGAATCATGAATCATAAATTGTACCATGAATCATGAATTGAATTATGAATTGAATCATGAATCATGATTCATGAATTGAATCATGAATCGAATCATGAATTATAAATTAAATAATGAATCATGAATCATGAATTGAATCCTGAATTGAATCATGAATCATGAATCATGAATTGAATCATATTTCATGAATCATGAATCATGAATTGAATCATGAATTATGAATCATGAATTGAATCATGCATCATGAATTGAATCATGAATCATGAATCATGAATTGAATCATGAATTGAATTATAAATCATGAATCATGAATCATGAATTCAATCATGAATCATGAATTCAATCATGAATTGAAACATGAATCATGAATCATGAATTGAATCATGAATCATGAATCATGAATAATAAATTGAATCATGAATCATGAATCATGAATTAAATCATGAATAAAATCATGAATCATGAATCATGATTGAATCATGAATCATAAATCATGAATTAAATCATGAATCATGAATCGAATCATGAATCATGAATCATGAATAATAAATTGAATCATGAATCATGAATCATGAATTAAATCATGAATAAAATCATGAATCATGAATCATGATTGAATCATGAATCATAAATCATGAATTAAATCATGAATCATGAATCGAATCATGAATCATGAATCATGAATAATAAATTGAATCATGAATCATGAATCATGATTGAATCATGAATTAAATCATGAATCATGAATCATGAATTGAATCATGAATCATGAATCATGAATTAAATCATGAATCATGAATCAAATCATGAATCATGAATTGAATCATGAATCATGAATTGAATCATGAATCGATACATGAATCATGAATCATGAATCGAATCATGAATCTTGAATCATGAATTGAATCATGAATCATGAATTGAATCATGAATCATGAATCGAATCATGAATCATGAGACAAGAATCATGAATCGAATCATGAATCATGAATTGAATCATGAATCGTGAATTGAATCATGAAACATGAATCATGAATCATGAATTGAATCATTAATCATGAATCATGAATCGAATCATGAATCATGAATCAAGAATCATGAATCGAATCATGAATCATGAATTGAATCATGAATCATGAATCATGAATTATGAATTGAATCATGAATCATGAATTATGAATTGAATCATGAATCATGAATTATGAATTGAATCATGAATCATGAATCATGAATCATGAATCAAAAATCATGAATCATGAATCATGAATCATGAATTGAATCATGAATCATGAATTGAATCATGAATCATGAATCATGACATGAATCATGAATCATGAATCATAAATCAAATCATGAATCATAAATTGAATAAGGATTCGAATCATGAATTGACTCATGAATCAAATCATGAATCATAAATTGAATTAGGATTCGAATCATGAATTGAATCATGAATCATGAATTAAATCATGAATCATGAATCTTGAATCATGAATCATGAATTGAATCATGAATCATGAATTATGAATCATGAATTGAATCATGAATCTGGAATTGAATCATGAATCATGAATCATGAATCATGAATCTTAAATCATAAGTTAAATTATGAATCAAATCATGAATCATGAATTGAATCATGAATCATGAATTAAATCATGAATCATGAATTAAATCATGAATCATGAATTGAATCATGAATTGAATCATGAATCATGAATTGAATCAAGAATTAAATCATGAATCATGAATCATAAATTGAATCATGAATCATGAATTGAATCATGAATTGAATCATGAATCATGAATCATGAATCATGAATTGAATCATGAATCATGAATCATGAATCATGAATCATGAATTGAATCATGAATCATGAATCATGAATCGAATCATGAATCATGAATTGAATCATGAATCATGAATCATGAATCGAATCATGAATCATGAATTGAATCATAAATCATGAATCATGAATCGAATCATGAATCATGAATCATTAATTGAATGATGAATCATGAATCATGAATTGAATCATGAATCATGAATTATGAATCATGAATTGAATCGTGAATCATGAATCATGAATTGAATCATAAATCATGAATCATGAATCAAATCATGAATCATGATTAATGAATTGAATCATGAATCATGAATTGAATCATGAATCATGAATCATGAATTTAATCATTAATCATGAATTATGAATCATGAATTGATTCATGAATCATGAATTATGAATCATGAATTGAATCATGAATCATGAATCATGAATCGAATCATGAATTATGAATCATGAATTCAATCATGAATCATGAATCATGAATTCAATCATGAATCATGAATTGAATCATGAACCATGAATCATGAATTGAATCATGAATCATGAATCATGAATTCAATCCTGAATTGAATCATGAATCATGAATTCAATCATGAATTAAATCATGAATCATGAATAATAAATTGAATCATGAATCATGAATCATGAATTGAATCATGAATCGAATCATGAATCATGAAACATGAATTGAATCATGAATCATGAATCATTAATTGAATCATGAATCATGAATCATGAATCATGAATTGAATCATTAATCATGAATTATGAATCATGAATTGATTCATGAATCATGAATTATGAATCATGAATTGAATCATGAATCATGAATCATGAATCGAATCATGAATCATGAATTATGAATCATGAATTCAATCATGAATCATGAATCATGAATCATGAATTAAATCCTGAATCATACATTGAATCATGAATTGAATCATGAATCATGAATCATGAATTGAATCATGAATTGAATCATGAATTATAAATTAAATAATGAATGATGAATCATGAATTGAATCCTGAATTGAATCATGAATCATAAATCATGAATTGAATCATATTTCATGAATCATGAATCATGAATTGAATCATGAATCATGAATCATGAATCATGAATTGAATCATGAATCATGAATCATGAATCGAATCATGAATCATGAATTGAATCATGAATTATGAATCATGAATTGAATCATGAATCATGAATTGAATCATGAATCATGAATCATGAATTGAATCATGAATCACGAATTGAATCATTAATCATGAATCGAATCATGAATCATGAGTCAAGAATCATGATTCGAATCATGAATCATGAATTGAATCATGAATCATGAATCATGAATTATGAATTGAATCATGAATCATGAATCATGAATCATGAATTAAATCATGAATCATTAATCATGAATCATGAATTGAATCATGAATCATGAATCATGAATCAAATCATGAATCATGAATCAAAAATCATGAATCGAATCATGAATCATGAATTGAATCATGAATCATGAATCATGAATTGAATCATGAATCATGAATCATGAATCATGAATCGAATCATGAATCATGAATCATGAATCATGAATTGAATCATGAATCATGAATCATGAATTGAATCATGAATCATGAATCATGAATCATGACATGAATCATGAATCATGAATCATAAATCAAATCATGAATCATAAATTGAATTAGGATTCGAATCATGAATTGAATCATGAATCAAATCATGAATCATAAATTGAATTAGGATTCGAATCATGAATTGAATCATGAATCATGAATTAAATCATGAATCATGAATCTTAAATCATAAATCATGAATTGAATCATGAATCATGAATTATGAATCATGAATTGAATCATGAATCAGGAATTGAATATTGAATCATGAATCATGAATCATGAATCTTGAATCATAAATTGAATTATGAATCAAATCATGAATCATGAATTGAATCATGAATCATGAATTAAATCATGAATCATGAATTGAATCATGAATTGAATCATGAATCATGAATTGAATCATGAATTAAATCATGAATCATGAATCATAAATTGAATCATGAATCATGAATTGAATCATGAATTGAATCATGAATCATGAATCATGAATCATGAATTGAATCATGAATCATGAATCATGAATCGAATCGTGAATCATGAATTGAATCATAAATCATGAATCATGAATCGAATCATGAATCATGAATCATGAATCATGAATTGAATGATGAATCATGAATCATGAATCATGAATTGAATCATGAATCATGAATTATGAATCATGAATTGAATCATGAATCATGATTAATGAATTGAATCATGAATCATGAATTGAATCATGAATCAAATCATGAATCATGATTTATGAATTGAATCATGAATCATGAATTGAATCATGAATCATGAATCATGAATTGAATCATTAATCATGAATTATGAATCATGAACTCATTCATGAATCATGAATTATGAATCATGAATTTGAATCATGAATCATGAATCGAATCATGAATCATGAATTATGAATCATGAATTGAATCATGAATCATGAATTGAATCATGAACCATGAATCATGAATTGAATCATGAATCATGAATTATGAATCATGAATTCAATCATGAATCATGAATCCTGAATTGAATCATGAATCATGAATTGAATCATGAACCATGAATTGAATCATGAATCATGAATCATGAATCATGAATTGAATCATGAATCATGAATCATGAATCGAATCATGATTCATGAATTATGAATCATGAATTCAATCATGAATCATGAATCCTGAATTGAATCATGAATCATGAATTGAATCATGAACCATGAATCATGAATTGAATCATGAACCATGAATCATGAATTGAATCATGAATCATGAATCATGAATCATGAATTGAATCATTAATCATGAATTATGAATCATGAATTCATTCATGAATCATGAATTATGAATCATGAATTCATTCATGAATCATGAATTATGAATCATGAATTGAATCATGAATCATGAATCATGAATCGAATCATGAATCATGAATTATGAATCATGAATTCAAACATGAATCATGAATCATGAATCGAATCATGAATCATGAATCGAATCATGAATCTTGAATAATGAATTGAATCATGAATCATGAATCATGAATCATGAATTGAATCATAAATCATGAATCAAATCATGAATCATGAATCAAGAATCATGAATTGAATCATGAATCATAAATTGAATCATGAATCATGAATCATGAATCCTGAGTCATGAAGTGAATCATGAATCATGAATCATTAATCGAATCATTAATCATGAATCGAATCATGAATCATGAATCAAAAATCATGAATCGAATCATGAATCATGAATTGAATCATAAATCATGAATCATGAATTGAATCATGTATCATGAATCATGAATCATAAATCGAATCATGAATCATGAATTGAATCATGAATCATGAATTAAATCATGAATTGTATCATGAATCATGAATCATGAATCATGAATTGAATCATGAATCATGAATCAAGAGTCATGAATCGAATCATGAATCATGAATTGAATCATGAATCATGAATCATGAATTGAATCATGAATCAGGAGAAATGAATCGAATCATGAATCATGAATCATGAATCATGAATTGAATCATGAATCATGAATTATGAATTGAATCATGAATAATAAATCGAATCATGAATCATGAATTGAATCAGGATTCGAATCATGAATTGAATCACGAATCATGAATCATGAATCATGAATCATGAATTAAATCATAAATCATGAATCATGAATTATGAATTGAATCATGAATCATAAATCGAATCATAAATCATGAATTGAATGAGGATTCGAATCATGAATCGAATCATGAATCATGAATCAAGAATCTTGAATCGAATCATGAATCATGAATTGAATCATGAATCATGAATCATGAATTAAATCATGAATTATGAATCATGAATTGAATCATGAATTGAATCATGAATCATGAATCATGAATCGAATCATGAATCATGAATTGAATCATGAATCATGAATTGAATCATGAATTGAATCATGAATCATGAATCATGAATTGAATCATGAATTCAATCATGAATCATGAATTATGAATCATGAATTGAATCATGAATCATGAATCATGAATTGAATCATTAATTGAATCATGGATCATGAATCATGAATCGAATCATGAATCATGAATTAAATCATGAATTATGAATCATGAATTGAATCATGAATCATGAATCATGAATTGAATCATGAATCATGAATCATGAATTGAATCATGAATCATGAATCATGAATTGAATCATGAATCATGAATCATGAATCATGAATCGAATCATGAATCATGAATCATGAATAATAAATTGAATCATGAATCATGAATCATGAATTAAATCATGAATAAAATCATGAATCATGAATCATGATTGAATCATGAATCATAAATCATGAATTAAATCATGAATCATGAATCGAATCAGGAATCATGAATCATGAATAATAAATTGAATCATGAATCATGAATCATGATTGAATCATGAATTAAATCATGAATCATGAATCATGAATTGAATCATGAATCATGAATCATGAATTAAATCATGAATCATGAATCAAATCATGAATCATGAATTGAATCATGAATCATGAATTGAATCATGAATCGATACATGAATCATGAATCATGAATCGAATCATGAATCTTGAATCATGAATTGAATCATGAATCATGAATTGAATCATGAATCATGAATCATGAATCGAATCATGAATCATGAGACAAGAATCATGAATCGAATCATGAATCATGAATTGAATCATGAATCGTGAATTGAATCATGAAACATGAATCATGAATCATGAATTGAATCATTAATCATGAATCATGAATCGAATCATGAATCATGAATCAAGAATCATGAATCGAATCATGAATCATGAATTGAATCATGAATCATGAATCATGAATTATGAATTGAATCATGAATCATGAATTATGAATTGAATCATGAATCATGAATTATGAATTGAATCATGAATCATGAATCATGAATCATGAATCAAAAATCATGAATCATGAATCATGAATCATGAATTGAATCATGAATCATGAATTGAATCATGAATCATGAATCATGACATGAATCATGAATCATGAATCATAAATCAAATCATGAATCATAAATTGAATAAGGATTCGAATCATGAATTGACTCATGAATCAAATCATGAATCATAAATTGAATTAGGATTCGAATCATGAATTGAATCATGAATCATGAATTAAATCATGAATCATGAATCTTGAATCATGAATCATGAATTGAATCATGAATCATGAATTATGAATCATGAATTGAATCATGAATCTGGAATTGAATCATGAATCATGAATCATGAATCATGAATCTTAAATCATAAGTTAAATTATGAATCAAATCATGAATCATGAATTGAATCATGAATCATGAATTAAATCATGAATCATGAATTAAATCATGAATCATGAATTGAATCATGAATTGAATCATGAATCATGAATTGAATCATGAATTAAATCATGAATCATGAATCATAAATTGAATCATGAATCATGAATTGAATCATGAATTGAATCATGAATCATGAATCATGAATCATGAATTGAATCATGAATCATGAATCATGAATCATGAATCATGAATCATGAATCGAATCATGAATCATGAATTGAATCATGAATCATGAATCATGAATCGAATCATGAATCATGAATTGAATCATAAATCATGAATCATGAATCGAATCATGAATCATGAATCATTAATTGAATGATGAATCATGAATCATGAATTGAATCATGAATCATGAATTATGAATCATGAATTGAATCGTGAATCATGAATCATGAATTGAATCATAAATCATGAATCATGAATCAAATCATGAATCATGATTAATGAATTGAATCATGAATCATGAATTGAATCATGAATCATGAATCATGAATTTAATCATTAATCATGAATTATGAATCATGAATTGATTCATGAATCATGAATTATGAATCATGAATTGAATCATGAATCATGAATCATGAATCGAATCATGAATTATGAATCATGAATTCAATCATGAATCATGAATCATGAATTCAATCATGAATCATGAATTGAATCATGAACCATGAATCATGAATTGAATCATGAATCATGAATCATGAATTCAATCCTGAATTGAATCATGAATCATGAATTCAATCATGAATTAAATCATGAATCATGAATAATAAATTGAATCATGAATCATGAATCATGAATTGAATCATGAATCGAATCATGAATCATGAAACATGAATTGAATCATGAATCATGAATCATTAATTGAATCATGAATCATGAATCATGAATCATGAATTGAATCATTAATCATGAATTATGAATCATGAATTGATTCATGAATCATGAATTATGAATCATGAATTGAATCATGAATCATGAATCATGAATCGAATCATGAATCATGAATTATGAATCATGAATTCAATCATGAATCATGAATCATGAATCATGAATTAAATCCTGAATCATACATTGAATCATGAATTGAATCATGAATCATGAATCATGAATTGAATCATGAATTGAATCATGAATTATAAATTAAATAATGAATGATGAATCATGAATTGAATCCTGAATTGAATCATGAATCATAAATCATGAATTGAATCATATTTCATGAATCATGAATCATGAATTGAATCATGAATCATGAATCATGAATCATGAATTGAATCATGAATCATGAATCATGAATCGAATCATGAATCATGAATTGAATCATGAATTATGAATCATGAATTGAATCATGAATCATGAATTGAATCATGAATCATGAATCATGAATTGAATCATGAATCACGAATTAAATCATTAATCATGAATCGAATCATGAATCATGAGTCAAGAATCATGATTCGAATCATGAATCATGAATTGAATCATGAATCATGAATCATGAATTATGAATTGAATCATGAATCATGAATCATGAATCATGAATTAAATCATGAATCATTAATCATGAATCATGAATTGAATCATGAATCATGAATCATGAATCAAATCATGAATCATGAATCAAAAATCATGAATCGAATCATGAATCATGAATTGAATCATGAATCATGAATTGAATCATGAATCATGAATCATGAATCATGAATCGAATCATGAATCATGAATCATGAATCATGAATTGAATCATGAATCATGAATCATGAATTGAATCATGAATCATGAATCATGAATCATGACATGAATCATGAATCATGAATCATAAATCAAATCATGAATCATAAATTGAATTAGGATTCGAATCATGAATTGAATCATGAATCAAATCATGAATCATAAATTGAATTAGGATTCGAATCATGAATTGAATCATGAATCATGAATTAAATCATGAATCATGAATCTTAAATCATAAATCATGAATTGAATCATGAATCATGAATTATGAATCATGAATTGAATCATGAATCAGGAATTGAATCATGAATCATGAATCATGAATCATGAATCATGAATCATGAATCTTGAATCATAAATTGAATTATGAATCAAATCATGAATCATGAATTGAATCATGAATCATGAATTAAATCATGAATCATGAATTGAATCATGAATTGAATCATGAATCATGAATTGAATCATGAATTAAATCATGAATCATGAATCATAAATTGAATCATGAATCATGAATTGAATCATGAATTGAATCATGAATCATGAATCATGAATCATGAATTGAATCATGAATCATGAATCATGAATCGAATCGTGAATCATGAATTGAATCATAAATCATGAATCATGAATCGAATCATGAATCATGAATCATGAATCATGAATTGAATGATGAATCATGAATCATGAATCATGAATTGAATCATGAATCATGAATTATGAATCATGAATTGAATCATGAATCATGATTAATGAATTGAATCATGAATCATGAATTGAATCATGAATCAAATCATGAATCATGATTTATGAATTGAATCATGAATCATGAATTGAATCATGAATCATGAATCATGAATTGAATCATTAATCATGAATTATGAATCATGAACTCATTCATGAATCATGAATTATGAATCATGAATTGAATCATGAATCATGAATCATGAATCGAATCATGAATCATGAATTATGAATCATGAATTGAATCATGAATCATGAATTGAATCATGAACCATGAATCATGAATTGAATCATGAATCATGAATCATGAATTCAATCCTGAATTGAATCATTAATCATGGATTGAATCATGAATTGAATCATGAATCATGAATTATGAATTGAATCATGAATCATGAATCATGAATCATGAATTGAATCATTAATCATGAATTATGAATAATAATGAATCATGAACTATGAATCATGAACCATGAATCATGAATTGAATCATGAATCATGAATTATGAATCATGAATTCAATCATGAATCATGAATCCTGAATTGAATCATGAATCATGAATTGAATCATGAACCATGAATCATGAATTGAATCATGAATCATGAATCATGAATCATGAATTGAATCATGAATCATGAATCATGAATCGAATCATGATTCATGAATTATGAATCATGAATTCAATCATGAATCATGAATCCTGAATTGAATCATGAATCATGAATTGAATCATGAACCATGAATCATGAATTGAATCATGAAGCATGAATCATGAATTGAATCATGAATCATGAATCATGAATCATGAATTGAATCATTAATCATGAATCATGAATCATGAATCGAATCATGAATCATGAATTATGAATCATGAATTCAAACATGAATCATGAATCATGAATCGAATCATGAATCATGAATCGAATCATGAATCTTGAATAATGAATTGAATCATGAATCATGAATCATGAATCATGAATTGAATCATAAATCATGAATCAAATCATGAATCAAGAATCATGAATTGAATCATGAATCATAAATTGAATCATGAATCATGAATCATGAATCCTGAGTCATGAAGTGAATCATGAATCATGAATCATTAATCGAATCATTAATCATGAATCGAATCATGAATCATGAATCAAAAATCATGAATCGAATCATGAATCATGAATTGAATCATAAATCATGAATCATGAATTGAATCATGTATCATGAATCATGAATCATAAATCGAATCATGAATCATGAATTGAATCATGAATCATGAATTAAATCATGAATTGTATCATGAATCATGAATCATGAATCATGAATTGAATCATGAATCATGAATCAAGAGTCATGAATCGAATCATGAATCATGAATTGAATCATGAATCATGAATCATGAATTGAATCATGAATCAGGAGAAATGAATCGAATCATGAATCATGAATCATGAATCATGAATTGAATCATGAATCATGAATTATGAATTGAATCATGAAAAATAAATCGAATCATGAATCATGAATTGAATCAGGATTCGAATCATGAATTGAATCACGAATCATGAATCATGAATCATGAATCATGAATTAAATCATAAATCATGAATCATGAATTATGAATTGAATCATGAATCATAAATCGAATCATAAATCATGAATTGAATGAGGATTCGAATCATGAATCGAATCATGAATCATGAATCAAGAATCTTGAATCGAATCATGAATCATGAATTGAATCATGAATCATGAATCATGAATTAAATCATGAATTATGAATCATGAATTGAATCATGAATTGAATCATGAATCATGAATCATGAATCGAATCATGAATCATGAATTGAATCATGAATCATGAATTGAATCATGAATTGAATCATGAATCATGAATCATGAATTGAATCATGAATTCAATCATGAATCATAAATTATGAATCATGAATTGAATCATGAATCATGAATCATGAATTGAATCATTAATTGAATCATGGATCATGAATCATGAATCGAATCATGAATCATGAATTAAATCATGAATTATGAATCATGAATTGAATCATGAATCATGAATCATGAATTGAATCATGAATCATGAATCATGAATTGAATCATGAATCATGAATCATGAATTGAATCATGAATCATGAATCATGAATCATGAATTGAATCATGAATCATGAATCAAGAGTCATGAATCGAATCATGTATCATGAATTGAATCATGAATCATGAATCATGAATTGAATAATGAATCAGGAAATTGAATTATGAATCATAAATTATGAATTATGAATTGAATCATGAATCATGAATTGAATCATGAATCATGAATCAAGAGTCATGAATCGAATCATGATTCATGAAGTGAATCATGAATCATGAATTGAATCATGAATCAGGAAACATGAATCGAATCATGAATCATGAATCATGAATTGAATCATAAATTGAATCATGAATCATGAATCATGAATTGAATCATGAATTGAATCATGAATCATGAATTATGAATCATGGATTGAATCATGAATCATGAATCATGAATCATGAATTGAATCATGAATTGAATCATGGATCATGAATCATGAATCAAATCATTAATCATGCATAATGAATGGAATCATGAATCATGAATTAAATCATAAGTTATGAATCATGAATTGAATCATGAATCGAATCATGAATCATGAATTGTATCATGAATCATGAATCATGAATCATGAATTGAATCATGAATCATGAATTAAGAGTCATGAATCGAATCATGAATCATGAATTGAATCATGAATCATGAATCATAAATTGAATCATGAATCCGGAAAAATGAATTGAATCATGAATCATGAATCATGAATCATGAATTGAATCATGAATCATGAATTATGAATTGAATCATGAATCATAAATCGAATCATGATTCATGAATTGAATCAGGATTCGAATCATGAATTGAATCACGAATCATGAATCATGAATCATGAATTAAATCATAAATCATGAATCATGAATTATGAATTGAATCATGAATCATAAATCAAATCATAAATCCTGAATTGAATCAGGATTCGAATCTTGAATCGAATCATGAATCATGAATTGAATCATGAATCATGAATCATGAATTAAATCATGAATCATAAATTAAATCATGAATCATGAATCATATATTGAATCATGAATCAAGAGTCATGAATCGAATCATGAATCATAAATTGAATCATGAATCATGAATCATGAATTGAGTCATGAATCAGGAAACATGAATCGAATCATGAATTATGAATCATGAATCATGAATTTAATCATGAATCATGAATCATGAATTGAATCATGAATCATGAATCAAGAATCATGAATCGAATCATGAATCATGAATTGAATCATGAATCATGAATCATGAATTATGAATTAAATCATGAATCATGAATCATGAATCATGAATTGAATCATGAATCATTAATCATGAATCATGAATTGAATCATGAATCATGAATCATGAATCAAATCATGAATCATGAATCAAAAATCATGAATCGAATCATGAATCATGAATTGAATCATGAATCATGAATCATGAATTGAATCAAGAATCATGAATCATGAATTGAATCATGAATCATGAATCATGAATTGAATCGTGAATCATGAATCATGAATCAGGACATGAATCATGAATCATGAATCATAAATCAAATCATGAATCATAAATTGAATTAGGATTCGAATCATGAATTGAATCATGAATCAAATCATGAATCATAAATTGAATTAGGATTCGAATCATGAATTGAATCATGAATCATGAATTAAATCATGAATCATGAATCTTAAATCATGAATCATGAATTGAATCATGAATCATGAATTATGAATCATGAATTGAATCATGAATCAGGAATTGAATCATGAATCATGAATCATGAATCATGAATCTTGAATCATAAATTGAATTATGAATCAAATCATGAATCATGAATTGAATCATGAATTGAATCATGAATCATGAATTGAATCATGAATTAAATCATGAATCATGAATCATAAATTGAATCATGAATCATGAATTGAATTATGAATTGAATCATGAATCATGAATCATGAATCATGAATTGAATCATGAATCATGAATCATGAATCATGAATCATGAATTGAATCATGAATCATGAATCATGAATCGAATCGTGAATCATGAATTGAATCATAAATCATGAATCATGAATCATGAATCATGAATCATGAATCATGAATTGAATCATGAATCATGAATTATGAATCATGAATTGAATCATGAATCATGATTAATGAATTGAATCATGAATCATGAATTGAATCATGAATCAAATCATGAATCATGATTTATGAATTGAATCATGAATCATGAATTGAATCATGAATCATGAATCATGAATTGAATCATTAATCATGAATTATGAATCATGAATTGATTCATGAATCATGAATTATGAATCATGAATTGAATCATGAATCATGAATCATGAATCGAATCATGAATCATGAATTATGAATCATGAATTGAATCATGAATCATGAATTGAATCATGAACCATGAATCATGAATTGAATCATGAATCATGAATCATGAATTCAATCCTGAATTGAATCATGAATCATGAATTGAATCATGCATTAAATCATGAATCATGAATCATAAATTGAATCATGAATCATGATTCATGAATTATGAATCATGAATTCAATCATGAATCATGAATCCTGAATTGAATCATGAATCATGAATTGAATCAAGAACCATAAATCATGAATTGAATCATGAATCATGAATCATGAATCATGAATTGAATCATGAATCATGAATTATGAATCATGAATTGATTCATGAATCATGAATTGAATCATGAATCATGAATCATGAATCGAATCATGAATCATGAATTATGAATCATGAATTCAATCATGAATCATGAATCATGAATCGAATCATGAATCTTGAATCATGAATTGAATCATGAATCATGAATCATGAATCATGAATTGAATCATAAATCATGAATCGAATCATGAATCATGAATCAAGAATCATGAATTGAATCATGAATCATGAATTGAATAATGAATCATGAATCAAGAATCCTGAGTCATGAAGTGAATCATGAATCATGAATCGAATCATGAATCATGAATCGAATCATGAATCATGAATCAAAAATCATGAATCGAATCATGAATCATGAATTGAATCATAAATCATGAATCATGAATTGAATCATGTATCATGAATCATGAATCATAAATCGAATCATGAATCATGAATCATGAATCATGAATTGAATCATGAATCATGAATTAAATCATGAATTGTATCATGAATCATGAATCATGAATCATGAATTGAATCATGAATCATGAATCAAGAGTCATGAATCGAATCATGAATCATGAATTGAATCATGAATCATGAATCATGAATGGAATCATGAATCAGGAGAAATGAATCGAATCATGAATCATGAATCATGAATCATGAATTTAATCATGAATCATGAATCATGAATTGAATCATGAATCATGAATCAAGAATCATGAATCGAATCATGAATCATGAATTGAATCATGAATCATGAATCATGAATCATGAATTGAATCATAAATCATGAATCGAATCATGAATCATGAATCATGAATCATGAATTGAATCATGAATCATGAATCAAGAATCATGAATCGAATCATGAATCATGAATTGAATCATGAATCATGAATCATGAATTATGAATTGAATCATGAATCATGAATCATGAATCATGAATTGAATCATGAATCATTAATCATGAATCATGAATTGAATCATGAATCATGAATCATGAATCAAATCATGAATCATGAATCAAAAATCATGAATCGAATCATGAATCATGAATTGAATCATGAATCATGAATCATGAATTGAATCATGAATCATGAATCATTAAATCATGAATCGAATCATGAATCATGAATCATGAATCATGAATTGAATCATGAATCATGAATCATGAATTGAATCATGAATCATGAATCAGGACATGAATCATGAATCATGAATCATAAATCAAATCATGAATCATAAATTGAATTAGGATTCGAATCATGAATTGAATCATGAATCAAATCATGAATCATAAATTGAATTAGGATTCGAATCATGAATTGAATCATGAATCATGAATTAAATCATGAATCATGAATCTTAAATCATGAATCATGAATTGAATCATGAATCATGAATTATGAATCATGAATTGAATCATGAATCATGAATCATGAATTGAATCATGAATCATGAATTAAATCATGAATTGTATCATGAATCATGAATCATGAATCATGAATTGAATCATGAATCATGAATCAAGAGTCATGAATCGAATCATGAATCATGAATTGAATCATGAATCATGAATCATGAATTGAATCATGAATCAGGAGAAATGAATCGAATCATGAATCATGAATCATGAATCATGAATTGAATCATGAATCATGAATTATGAATTGAATCATGAATAATAAATCGAATCATGAATCATGAATTGAATCAGGATTCGAATCATGAATTAAATCACGAATCATGAATCATGAATCATGAATTGAATCATAAATCATGAATCATGAATTATGAATTGAATCATGAATCATAAATCGAATCATAAATCATGAATTGAATCAGGATTCGAATCATGAATCGAATCATGAATCATGAATCAAGAATCTTGAATCGAATCATGAATCATGAATTGAATCATGAATCATGAATCATGAATTAAATCATGAATTATGAATCATGAATTGAATCATGAATTGAATCATGAATCATGAATCATGAATCGAATCATGAATCATGAATTGAATCATGAATCATGAATTGAATCATGAATTGAATCATGAATCATGAATCATGAATCATGAATTGAATCATGAATTCAATCATGAATCATGAATTATGAATCATGAATTGAATCATGAATCATGAATCATGAATCATGAATTGAATCATTAATTGAATCATGGATCATGAATCATGAATCGAATCATGAATCATGAAATAAATCATGAATTATGAATCATGAATTGAATCATGAATCATGAATCATGAATTGAATCATGAATCATGAATCATGAATTGAATCATGAATCATGAATCATGAATTGAATCATGAATCATGAATCATGAATCATAAATTGAATCATGAATCATGAATCAAGAGTCATGAATCGAATCATGTATCATGAATTGAATCATGAATCATGAATCATGAATTGAATAATGAATCAGGAAATTGAATCATGAATCATAAATTATGAATTATGAATTGAATCATGAATCATGAATTGAATCATGAATCATGAATCAAGAGTCATGAATCGAATCATGATTCATGAAGTGAATCATGAATCATGAATCATGAATTGAATCATGAATCAGGAAACATGAATCGAATCATGAATCATAAATCATGAATTGAATCATGAATTGAATCATGAATCATGAATCATGAATCATGAATTGAATCATGACTTGAATCATGAATCATGAATTATGAATCATGAATTGAATCATGAATCATGAATCATGAATCATGAATTGAATCATGAATTGAATCATGGATCATGAATCATGAATCAAATCATTAATCATGCATAATGAATGGAATCATGAATCATGAATTAAATCATAAATTATGAATCATGAATTGAATCATGAATCGAATCATGAATCATGAATCATGAATTGTATCATGAATCATGAATCATGAATCATGAATTGAATCATGAATCATGAATTAAGAGTCATGAATCGAATCATGAATCATGAATTGAATCATGAATCATGAATCATAAATTGAATCATGAATCCGGAAAAATGAATTGAATCATGAATCATGAATCATGAATCATGAATTGAATCATGAATCATGAATTATGAATTGAATCATGAATCATAAATCGAATCATGATTCATGAATTGAATCAGGATTCGAATCATGAATTGAATCACGAATCATGAATCATGAATCATGAATCATGAATTAAATCATAAATCATGAATCATGAATTATGAATTGAATCATGAATCATAAATCAAATCATAAATCATGAATTGAATCAGGATTCGAATCTTGAATCGAATCATGAATCATGAATTGAATCATGAATCAAGAGTCATGAATCGAATCATGAATCATAAATTGAATCATGAATCATGAATCATGAATTGAGTCATGAATCAGGAAACATGAATCGAATCATGAATTATGAATCATGAATCATGAATTTAATCATGAATCATGAATCATGAATTGAATCATGAATCATGAATCAAGAATCATGAATCGAATCATGAATCATGAATTGAATCATGAATCATGAATCATGAATTATGAATTGAATCATGAATCATGAATCATGAATCATGAATTGAATCATGAATCATTAATCATGAATCATGAATTGAATCATGAATCATGAATCATGAATCAAATCATGAATCATGAATCAAAAATCATGAATCGAATCATGAATCATGAATTGAATCATGAATCATGAATCATGAATTGAATCATGAATCATGAATCATTAAATCATGAATCGAATCATGAATCATGAATCATGAATTGAATCATGAATCATGAATCATGAATTGAATCATGAATCATGAATCATGAATCAGGACATGAATCATGAATCATGAATCATAAATCAAATCATGAATCATAAATTGAATTAGGATTCGAATCATGAATTGAATCATGAATCAAATCATGAATCGTAAATTGAATTAGGATTCGAATCATGAATTGAATCATGAATCATGAATTAAATCATGAATCATGAATCTTAAATCATGAATCATGAATTGAATCATGAATCATGAATTATGAATCATGAATCGAATCGTGAATCATGAATTGAATCATAAATCATGAATCATGAATCATGAATCATGAATCATGAATCATGAATTGAATGATGAATCATGAATCATGAATCATGAATTGAATCATGAATCATGAATTATGAATCATGAATTGAATCATGAATCATGATTAATGAATTGAATCATGAATCATGAATTGAATCATGAATCAAATCATGAATCATGATTTATGAATTGAATCATGAATCATGAATTGAATCATGAATCATGAATCATGAATTGAATCATTAATCATGAATTATGAATCATGAATTGATTCATGAATCATGAATTATGAATCATGAATTGAATCATGAATCATGAATCATGAATCGAATCATGAATCATGAATTATGAATCATGAATTGAATCATGAATCATGAATTGAATCATGAACCATGAATCATGAATTGAATCATGAATCATGAATCATGAATTCAATCCTGAATTGAATCATGAATCATGAATTGAATCATGCATTAAATCATGAATCATGAATCATAAATTGAATCATGAATCATGATTCATGAATTATGAATCATGAATTGAATCATGAATCATGAATCCTGAATTGAATCATGAATCATGAATTGAATCATGAACCATAAATCATGAATTGAATCATGAATCATGAATCATGAATCATGAATTGAATCATGAATCATGAATTATGAATCATGAATTGAATCATGAATCATGAATCATGAATCGAATCATGAATCATGAATTATGAATCATGAATTCAATCATGAATCATGAATCATGAATCGAATCATGAATCATGAATCGAATCATGAATCTTGAATCATGAATTGAATCATGAATCATGAATCATGAATCATGAATTGAATCATAAATCATGAATCGAATCATGAATCATGAATCAAGAATCATGAATTGAATCATGAATCATGAATTGAATAATGAATCATGAATCATGAATCCTGAGTCATGAAGTGAATCATGAATCATGAATCGAATCATGAATCATGAATCGAATCATGAATCATGAATCAAAAATCATGAATCGAATCATGAATCATGAATTGAATCATAAATCATGAATCATGAATTGAATCATGTATCATGAATCATGAATCATAAATCGAATCATGAATCATGAATCATGAATCATGAATTTAATCATGAATCATGAATTAAATCATGAATTGTATCATGAATCATGAATCATAATTCATGAATTGAATCATGAATCATGAATCAAGAGTCATGAATCGAATCATGAATCATGAATTGAATCATGAATCATGAATCATGAATTTAATCATGAATCATGAATCATGAATTGAATCATGAATCATGAATCAAGAATCATGAATCGAATCATGAATCATGAATTGAATCATGAATCATGAATCATGAATTATGAATTGAATCATGAATCATGAATCATGAATCATGAATTGAATCATGAATCATTAATCATGAATCATGAATTGAATCATGAATCATGAATCATGAATCAAATCATGAATCATGAATCAAAAATCATTAATCGAATCATGAATCATGAATTGAATCATGAATCATGAATTGAATCATGAATCATGAATCATTAAATCATGAATCGAATCATGAATCATGAATCATGAATCATGAATTGAATCATGAATCATGAATCATGAATTGAATCATGAATCATGAATCATGAATCAGGACATGAATCATGAATCATGAATCATAAATCAAATCATGAATCATAAATTGAATTAGGATTCGAATCATGAATTGAATCATGAATCAAATCATGAATCATAAATTGAATTAGGATTCGAATCATGAATTGAATCATGAATCATGAATTAAATCATGAATCATGAATCTTAAATCATGAATCATGAATTGAATCATGAATCATGAATTATGAATCATGAATTGAATCATGTATCAGGAATTGAATCATGAATCATAAATCATGAATCATGAATCTTGAATCATAAATTGAATTATGAATCAAATCATGAATCATGAATTGAATCATGAATTGAATCATGAATCATGAATTGAATCATGAATTAAATCATGAATCATGAATCATAAATTGAATCATGAATCATGATTTGAATTATGAATTGAATCATGAATCATGAATCATGAATCATGAATTGAATCATGAATCATGAATTGAATCATGAATTGAATCATGAATCATGAATCATGAATTGAATCATGAATCATGAATCATGAATAATAAGTTGAATCATGAATCATGAATCATGAATTGAATCATGAATCATGAATCATGAATTGAATCATGAATCATGAATCATGAATCATGAATTGAATCATGAATCATTAATCATGAATCGAATCATGAATCATGAATCAAGAATCATGAATCGAATCATGAATCATGAATTGAATCATGAATCATGAATCATGAATTATGAATTGAATCATGAATCATGAATCATGAATCATGAATTGAATCATGAATCATTAATCATGAATCATGAATTGAATCATGAATCATGAATCATGAATCAAATCATGAATCATGAATCAAAAATCATGAATCGAATCATGAATCATGAATTGAATCATAAATCATGAATCATGAATTGAATCATGAATCATGAATCATGAATTGAATCATGAATCATGAATTGAATCATGAATCAAATCATGAATCATGATTTATGAATTGAATCACGAATCATGAATTGAATCATGAATCATGAATCATGAATCATGAATTGAATCATTAATCATGAATTATGAATCATGAATTGATTCATGAATCATGAATTATGAATCATGAATTGAATCATGAACCATGAATCATGAATTGAATCATGAATCATGAATCATGAAATCAATCCTGAATTGAATCATGAATCATGAATTGAATCATGAATTAAATCATGAATCATGAATCATAAATTGAATCATGAATCATGAATCATGAATTGAATCATGAATCATGAATCATGAATTGAATCATGAATCGAATCACGAATCATGAAACATGAATTGAATCATGAATCATGAATTATGAATTGAATCATGAATCATGAATCATGAATCATGAATTGAATCATTAATCATGAATTATGAATAATAATGATTCATGAATTATGAATCATGAATTGAATCATGAATCATGAATTATGAATCGAATCATGATTCATGAATTATGAATCATGAATTCAATCATGAATCATGAATCCTGAATTGAATCATGAATCATGAATTGAATCATGAACCATGAATCATGAATTGAATCATGAATCATGAATCATGAATTGAATCATTAATCATGAATTATGAATCATGAATTGATTCATGAATCATGAATTATGAATCATGAATTGAATCATGAATCATGAATCATGAATCGAATCATGAATCATGAATTATGATTCATGAATTCAATCATGAATCATGAATCCTGAATTGAATTATGAATCATGAATTGAATCATGAATCATGAATCATGAATTGAATCATAAATCATGAATCGAATCATGAATCATGAATCAAGAATCATGAATTGAATCATGAATCATGAATTAAATAATGAATTATGAATCATGAATTGAATCATGAATTGAATCACGAATCATGAATCATGAATTGTATCATGAATCATGAATCATGAATCATATATTGAATCATGAATCATGAATTGAATCATAAATCATGAATCGAATCATGAATCATGAATCAAGAATCATGAATTGAATCATGAATCATGAATTGAATCATGAATCATGAATCATGAATTAAATAATGAATTATGAATCATGAATTGAATCATGAATTGAATCACGAATCATGAATTATGAATTGTATCATGAATCATGAATCATGAATCATATATTGAATCATGAATCATGAATCAAGAATCATGAATCGAATCATGAATCATAAATTGAATCATGAATCATAAATCATGAATTGAATCATGAATCAGGAAACATGAATTGAATCATGAATCATGAATTGAATCATGAATCATGAATCATGAATCATGAATTGAATCATGAATCATGAATTGAATCATAAATCATGAATCATGAATCATGAATTAAATCCTGAATCATAAATTGAATCATGAATTGAATCATGAATCATAAATTGAATCATGAATCATGAATCATGAATTGAATCATGAATCATGAATCGAATCATATATCTTGAATCATGAATGGAATCATGAATCATGAATCATGAATCATGAATTGAATCATGAATCATGAATCATGAATCGAATCATGAATCATGAATTGAATCATTAATCATGAATTATGAATCATGAATTGATTCATGAATCATGAATTATGAATCATGAATTGAATCATGAATCATAAATCATGAATGGAATCATGAATCATGAATTATGAATCATGAATTCAATCATGATTCATGAATCCTGAATTGAATCATGAATCATGAATTGAATCATGAACCATGAATCATGAATTGAATCATGAATCATGAATCATGAATTCAATCCTGAATTGAATCATGAATCATGAATTGAATCATGAAATAAATCATGGATCATGAATAATAAATTGAATCATGAATCGAATCATGAATCATGAATAATAAATTGAATCATGAATCAAGAATCATGAATTGAATCATGAATCATGAATTGAATCATGAATCATGAATCATGAATTAAATAATGAATTATGAATCATGAATTGAATCATGAATTGAATAACGAATCATGAATCATGAATTGTATCATGAATCATGAATCATGAATCATATATTGAATCATGAATCATGAATCAAGAATCATGAATCGAATCATGAATCATAAATTGAATCATGAATCATAAATCATGAATTGAATCATGAATCAGGAAACATGAATTGAATCATGAATCATGAATTGAATCATGAATCATGAATCATGAATCATGAATTGAATCATGAATCATGAATTGAATCATAAATCATGAATCATGAATTAAATCCTGAATCATAAATTGAATCATGAATTGAATCATGAATCATAAATTGAATCATGAATCATGAATCATGAATTGAATCATGAATCATGAATCGAATCATATATCTTGAATCATGAATGGAATCATGAATCATGAATCATGAATCATGAATTGAATCATGAATCATGAATCGAATCATGAATCATGAATTGAATCATTAATCATGAATTATGAATCATGAATTGATTCATGAATCATGAATTATGAATCATGAATTGAATCATGAATCATAAATCATGAATGGAATCATGAATCATGAATTATGAATCATGAATTGAATCATGATTCATGAATCCTGAATTGAATCATGAATCATGAATTGAATCATGAACCATGAATCATGAATTGAATCATGAATCATGAATCATGAATTCAATCCTGAATTGAATCATGAATCATGAATTGAATCATGAAATAAATCATGGATCATGAATAATAAATTGAATCATGAATCGAATCATGAATCATGAATAATAAATTGAATCATGAATCATGAATCATGAATTGAATCATGAATCATGATTTATGAATTTTGAATTGAATCATGAATCATGAATCGAATCATGAATCATGAATCATGAATTGAATCATGAATCATGAATTATGAATAATGAATTGATTCATGAATCATGAATTATGAATCATTAATTGATTCATGAATCATGAATTATGAATCGAATCATGAATCATGAATTATGAATCATGAATTCAATCATGAATCATGAATCCTGAATTGAATCATGAATCATGAATTGAATCATGAACCATGAATCATGAATTGAATCATGAATCATGAATTCAATCCTGAATTGAATCATGAATCATGAATTGAATCATGAAATAAATCATAAATCATGAATAATAAATTGAATCATGAATCGAATCATGAATCATGAATAATAAATTGAATCATGAATCATGAATCATGAATTGAATCATGAATCATGATTTATGAATTATGAATATAATCATGAATCATGAATCATGAATCGAATCATGAATCATGAATCATGAATTGAATCATGAATCATGAATTATGAATTGAATCATGAATCATGAATCATGAATCGAATAATAAATCATGAATTATGAATCATGAATTGAATCATGAATCATGAATCATGAATCATGAATCGAATAATAAATCATGAATTATGAATCATGAATTGAATCATGAATCATGAATCATGAATTATGAATTTAATCATGAATTGAATCATGAATCATGAATTATGAATCATGAATTGAATCATGAATCAGGAATCATGAATCGAATCATGAATCATGAACCATGAATTAAATCATGAATCATGAATCATAAATCGAATCATGAATAATTAATTGAATCAGGATTCTAATCATGAATTTAATCATGAATCATGAATTGAATCATGAATCATGAATCATGAATCATGAATCATGAATTGAATCATGAATCATGAATCATGAATCATGAATCATGAATCATGAATCATGAATCATGAATTGAATCATGAATCATGAATCATTAATCATGAATCATGAATCATGAATTGAATCATGAATCATAAATCATGAATTGAATGATTAATCATGAATTATGAATAATAATGAATCATGAATTATGAATCATGAATTGAATCATGAATCATGAATCATGAATCGAATCATGATTCATGAATTATGAATCATGAATTCAATCATAAATCATGAATCCTGAATTGAATCATGAATCATGAATTGAATCATGAACCATGAATCATGAATTGAATCATGAATCATGAATCATGAATTAAATCATTAATCATGAATTATGAATCATGAATTGATTCATGAATCATGAATTATGAATCATGAATTGAATCATGAATCATGAATCATGAATCGAATCATGAATCATGAATTATGAATCATGAATTCAATCATGAATCATGAATCCTGAATTGAATTATGAATCATGAATTGAATCATGAATCATGAATCATGAATTGAATCATAAATCATGAATCGAATCATGAATCATGAATCAAGAATCATGAATTGAATCATGAATCATGAATTGAATCATGAATCATGAATCATGAATTAAATAATGAATTATGAATCATGAATTGAATCATGAATTGAATCACGAATCATGAATCATGAATTGTATCATGAATCATGAATCATATATTGAATCATGAATCATGAATCAAGAATCATGAATCGAATCATGAATCATAAATTGAATCATGAATCATAAATCATGAATTGAATCATGAATCAGGAAACATGAATTGAATCATGAATCATGAATTGAATCATGAATCATGAATCATGAATCATGAATTGAATCATGAATCATGAATTGAATCATAAATCATGAATCATGAATTAAATCCTGAATCATAAATTGAATCATGAATTGAATCATGAATCATAAATTGAATCATGAATCATGAACCGAATCATATATCTTGAATCATGAATGGAATCATGAATCATGAATCATGAATCATGAATTGAATCATGAATCATGAATCATGAATCGAATCATGAATCATGAATTGAATCATTAATCATGAATTATGAATCATGAATTGATTCATGAATCATGAATTATGAATCATGAATTGAATCATGAATCATAAATCATGAATGGAATCATGAATCATGAATTATGAATCATGAATTCAATCATGATTCATGAATCCTGAATTGAATCATGAATCATGAATTGAATCATGAACAATGAATCATGAATTGAATCATGAATCATGAATCATGAATTCAATCCTGAATTGAATCATGAATCATGAATTGAATCATGAAATAAATCATGGATCATGAATAATAAATTGAATCATGAATCAAATCATGAATCATGAATAATAAATTGAATCATGAATCATGAATCATGAATTGAATCATGAATCATGATTTATGAATTTTGAATTGAATCATGAATCATGAATTGAATCATGAATCATGAATCATGAATTATGAATTGAATCATGAATCATGAATCATGAATCATGAATTGAATCATGAATCATTAATCATGAATCATGAATTGAATCATGAATCATGAATCATGAATCAAATCATGAATCATGAATCAAAAATCATTAATCGAATCATGAATCATGAATTGAATCATGAATCATGAATTGAATCATGAATCATGAATCATTAAATCATGAATCGAATCATGAATCATGAATCATGAATCATGAATTGAATCATGAATCATGAATCATGAATTGAATCATGAATCATGAATCATGAATCAGGACATGAATCATGAATCATGAATCATAAATCAAATCATGAATCATAAATTGAATTAGGATTCGAATCATGAATTGAATCATGAATCAAATCATGAATCATAAATTGAATTAGGATTCGAATCATGAATTGAATCATGAATCATGAATTAAATCATGAATCATGAATCTTAAATCATGAATCATGAATTGAATCATGAATCATGAATTATGAATCATGAATTGAATCATGTATCAGGAATTGAATCATGAATCATAAATCATGAATCATGAATCTTGAATCATAAATTGAATTATGAATCAAATCATGAATCATGAATTGAATCATGAATTGAATCATGAATCATGAATTGAATCATGAATTAAATCATGAATCATGAATCATAAATTGAATCATGAATCATGATTTGAATTATGAATTGAATCATGAATCATGAATCATGAATCATGAATTGAATCATGAATCATGAATTGAATCATGAATTGAATCATGAATCATGAATCATGAATTGAATCATGAATCATGAATCATGAATAATAAGTTGAATCATGAATCATGAATCATGAATTGAATCATGAATCATGAATCATGAATTGAATCATGAATCATGAATCATGAATCATGAATTGAATCATGAATCATTAATCATGAATCGAATCATGAATCATGAATCAAGAATCATGAATCGAATCATGAATCATGAATTGAATCATGAATCATGAATCATGAATTATGAATTGAATCATGAATCATGAATCATGAATCATGAATTGAATCATGAATCATTAATCATGAATCATGAATTGAATCATGAATCATGAATCATGAATCAAATCATGAATCATGAATCAAAAATCATGAATCGAATCATGAATCATGAATTGAATCATAAATCATGAATCATGAATTGAATCATGAATCATGAATCATGAATTGAATCATGAATCATGAATTGAATCATGAATCAAATCATGAATCATGATTTATGAATTGAATCACGAATCATGAATTGAATCATGAATCATGAATCATGAATCATGAATTGAATCATTAATCATGAATTATGAATCATGAATTGATTCATGAATCATGAATTATGAATCATGAATTGAATCATGAACCATGAATCATGAATTGAATCATGAATCATGAATCATGAAATCAATCCTGAATTGAATCATGAATCATGAATTGAATCATGAATTAAATCATGAATCATGAATCATAAATTGAATCATGAATCATGAATCATGAATTGAATCATGAATCATGAATCATGAATTGAATCATGAATCGAATCACGAATCATGAAACATGAATTGAATCATGAATCATGAATTATGAATTGAATCATGAATCATGAATCATGAATCATGAATTGAATCATTAATCATGAATTATGAATAATAATGATTCATGAATTATGAATCATGAATTGAATCATGAATCATGAATTATGAATCGAATCATGATTCATGAATTATGAATCATGAATTCAATCATGAATCATGAATCCTGAATTGAATCATGAATCATGAATTGAATCATGAACCATGAATCATGAATTGAATCATGAATCATGAATCATGAATTGAATCATTAATCATGAATTATGAATCATGAATTGATTCATGAATCATGAATTATGAATCATGAATTGAATCATGAATCATGAATCATGAATCGAATCATGAATCATGAATTATGATTCATGAATTCAATCATGAATCATGAATCCTGAATTGAATTATGAATCATGAATTGAATCATGAATCATGAATCATGAATTGAATCATAAATCATGAATCGAATCATGAATCATGAATCAAGAATCATGAATTGAATCATGAATCATGAATTAAATAATGAATTATGAATCATGAATTGAATCATGAATTGAATCACGAATCATGAATCATGAATTGTATCATGAATCATGAATCATGAATCATATATTGAATCATGAATCATGAATTGAATCATAAATCATGAATCGAATCATGAATCATGAATCAAGAATCATGAATTGAATCATGAATCATGAATTGAATCATGAATCATGAATCATGAATTAAATAATGAATTATGAATCATGAATTGAATCATGAATTGAATCACGAATCATGAATTATGAATTGTATCATGAATCATGAATCATGAATCATATATTGAATCATGAATCATGAATCAAGAATCATGAATCGAATCATGAATCATAAATTGAATCATGAATCATAAATCATGAATTGAATCATGAATCAGGAACATGAATTGAATCATGAATCATGAATTGAATCATGAATCATGAATCATGAATCATGAATTGAATCATGAATCATGAATTGAATCATAAATCATGAATCATGAATCATGAATTAAATCCTGAATCATAAATTGAATCATGAATTGAATCATGAATCATAAATTGAATCATGAATCATGAATCATGAATTGAATCATGAATCATGAATCGAATCATATATCTTGAATCATGAATGGAATCATGAATCATGAATCATGAATCATGAATTGAATCATGAATCATGAATCATGAATCGAATCATGAATCATGAATTGAATCATTAATCATGAATTATGAATCATGAATTGATTCATGAATCATGAATTATGAATCATGAATTGAATCATGAATCATAAATCATGAATGGAATCATGAATCATGAATTATGAATCATGAATTCAATCATGATTCATGAATCCTGAATTGAATCATGAATCATGAATTGAATCATGAACCATGAATCATGAATTGAATCATGAATCATGAATCATGATTCAATCCTGAATTGAATCATGAATCATGAATTGAATCATGAAATAAATCATGGATCATGAATAATAAATTGAATCATGAATCGAATCATGAATCATGAATAATAAATTGAATCATGAATCAAGAATCATGAATTGAATCATGAATCATGAATTGAATCATGAATCATGAATCATGAATTAAATAATGAATTATGAATCATGAATTGAATCATGAATTGAATAACGAATCATGAATCATGAATTGTATCATGAATCATGAATCATGAATCATATATTGAATCATGAATCATGAATCAAGAATCATGAATCGAATCATGAATCATAAATTGAATCATGAATCATAAATCATGAATTGAATCATGAATCAGGAAACATGAATTGAATCATGAATCATGAATTGAATCATGAATCATGAATCATGAATCATGAATTGAATCATGAATCATGAATTGAATCATAAATCATGAATCATGAATTAAATCCTGAATCATAAATTGAATCATGAATTGAATCATGAATCATAAATTGAATCATGAATCATGAATCATGAATTGAATCATGAATCATGAATCGAATCATATATCTTGAATCATGAATGGAATCATGAATCATGAATCATGAATCATGAATTGAATCATGAATCATGAATCGAATCATGAATCATGAATTGAATCATTAATCATGAATTATGAATCATGAATTGATTCATGAATCATGAATTATGAATCATGAATTGAATCATGAATCATAAATCATGAATGGAATCATGAATCATGAATTATGAATCATGAATTGAATCATGATTCATGAATCCTGAATTGAATCATGAATCATGAATTGAATCATGAACCATGAATCATGAATTGAATCATGAATCATGAATCATGAATTCAATCCTGAATTGAATCATGAATCATGAATTGAATCATGAAATAAATCATGGATCATGAATAATAAATTGAATCATGAATCGAATCATGAATCATGAATAATAAATTGAATCATGAATCATGAATCATGAATTGAATCATGAATCATGATTTATGAATTTTGAATTGAATCATGAATCATGAATCGAATCATGAATTCAATAGAATCATGAATTGAATCATGAATCATGAATTATGAATAATGAATTGATTCATGAATCATGAATTATGAATCATTAATTGATTCATGAATCATGAATTATGAATCGAATCATGAATCATGAATTATGAATCATGAATTCAATCATGAATCATGAATCCTGAATTGAATCATGAATCATGATTGAATCATGAACCATGAATCATGAATTGAATCATGAATCATGAATTCAATCCTGAATTGAATCATGAATCATGAATTGAATCATGAAATAAATCATAAATCATGAATAATAAATTGAATCATGAATCGAATCATGAATCATGAATAATAAATTGAATCATGAATCATGAATCATGAATTGAATCATGAATCATGATTTATGAATTATGAATATAATCATGAATCATGAATCATGAATCGAATCATGAATCATGAATCATGAATTGAATCATGAATCATGAATTATGAATTGAATCATGAATCATGAATCATGAATCGAATAATAAATCAGAATTATGAATCATGAATTGAATCATGAATCATGAATCATGAATCATGAATCGAATAATAAATCATGAATTATGAATCATGAATTGAATCATGAATCATGAATCATGAATTATGAATTTAATCATGAATTGAATCATGAATCATGAATTATGAATCATGAATTGAATCATGAATCAGGAATCATGAATCGAATCATGAATCATGAACCATGAATTAAATCATGAATCATGAATCATAAATCGAATCATGAATAATTAATTGAATCAGGATTCTAATCATGAATTTAATCATGAATCATGAATTGAATCATGAATCATGAATCATGAATCATGAATCATGAATTGAATCATGAATCATGAATCATGAATCATGAATCATGAATCATGAATCATGAATCATGAATTGAATCATGAATCATGAATCATTAATCATGAATCATGAATCATGAATTGAATCATGAATCATAAATCATGAATTGAATGATTAATCATGAATTATGAATAATAATGAATCATGAATTATGAATCATGAATTGAATCATGAATCATGAATCATGAATCGAATCATGATTCATGAATTATGAATCATGAATTCAATCATAAATCATGAATCCTGAATTGAATCATGAATCATGAATTGAATCATGAACCATGAATCATGAATTGAATCATGAATCATGAATCATGAATTAAATCATTAATCATGAATTATGAATCATGAATTGATTCATGAATCATGAATTATGAATCATGAATTGAATCATGAATCATGAATCATGAATCGAATCATGAATCATGAATTATGAATCATGAATTCAATCATGAATCATGAATCCTGAATTGAATTATGAATCATGAATTGAATCATGAATCATGAATCATGAATTGAATCATAAATCATGAATCGAATCATGAATCATGAATCAAGAATCATGAATTGAATCATGAATCATGAATTGAATCATGAATCATGAATCATGAATTAAATAATGAATTATGAATCATGAATTGAATCATGAATTGAATCACGAATCATGAATCATGAATTGTATCATGAATCATGAATCATATATTGAATCATGAATCATGAATCAAGAATCATGAATCGAATCATGAATCATAAATTGAATCATGAATCATAAATCATGAATTGAATCATGAATCAGGAAACATGAATTGAATCATGAATCATGAATTGAATCATGAATCATGAATCATGAATCATGAATTGAATCATGAATCATGAATTGAATCATAAATCATGAATCATGAATTAAATCCTGAATCATAAATTGAATCATGAATTGAATCATGAATCATAAATTGAATCATGAATCATGAACCGAATCATATATCTTGAATCATGAATGGAATCATGAATCATGAATCATGAATCATGAATTGAATCATGAATCATGAATCATGAATCGAATCATGAATCATGAATTGAATCATTAATCATGAATTATGAATCATGAATTGATTCATGAATCATGAATTATGAATCATGAATTGAATCATGAATCATAAATCATGAATGGAATCATGAATCATGAATTATGAATCATGAATTCAATCATGATTCATGAATCCTGAATTGAATCATGAATCATGAATTGAATCATGAACAATGAATCATGAATTGAATCATGAATCATGAATCATGAATTCAATCCTGAATTGAATCATGAATCATGAATTGAATCATGAAATAAATCATGGATCATGAATAATAAATTGAATCATGAATCAAATCATGAATCATGAATAATAAATTGAATCATGAATCATGAATCATGAATTGAATCATGAATCATGATTTATGAATTTTGAATTGAATCATGAATCATGAATCGAATCATGATCATGAATCATGAATTGAATCATGAATCATGAATTATGAATAATGAATTGATTCATGAATCATGAATTATGAATCATGAATTGATTCATGAATCATGAATTATGAATCGAATCATGAATCATGAATTATGAATCATGAATTCAATCATGAATCATGAATCCTGAATTGAATCATGAATCATGAATTGAATCATGAACCATGAATCATGAATTGAATCATGAATCATGAATCATGAATTCAATCCTGAATTGAATCATGAATCATGAATTGAATCATGAAATAAATCATAAATCATGAATAATAAATTGAATCATGAATCGAATCATGAATCATGAATAATAAATTGAATCATGAATCATGAATCATGAATTGAATCATGAATCATGATTTATGAATTATGAATATAATCATGAATCATGAATCATGAATCGAATCATGAATCATGAATTGAATCATGATCATGAATTATGAATTGAATCATGAATCATGAATCATGAATCGAATAATAAATCATGAATTATGAATCATGAATTGAATCATGAATCATGAATCATGAATCATGAATCGAATAATAAATCATGAATTATGAATCATGAATTGAATCATGAATCATGAATCATGAATTATGAATTTAATCATGAATTGAATCATGAATCATGAATTATGAATCATGAATTGAATCATGAATCAGGAATCATGAATCGAATCATGAATCATGAACCATGAATTAAATCATGAATCATGAATCATAAATCGAATCATGAATAATTAATTGAATCAGGATTCTAATCATGAATTTAATCATGAATCATAAATTGAATCATGAATCATGAATCATGAATCATGAATTGAATCATGAATCATGAATCATGAATCATGAATCATGAATTGAATCATGAATCATGATTCATTAATCATGAATCATGAATCATGAATTGAATCATGAATCATAAATCATGAATTGAATCATGAATCATGAATTATGAATTGAATCATGAATCATGAATCATGAATCATGAATCATGAATTGAATCATGAATCATGAATCATGAACCATGAATTGAATCATGAATCATGAATCATGAATTGAATCATGAATCATGAATTATGAATAATGAATTGATTCATGAATCATGAATTATGAATCATGAATTGATTCATGAATCATGAATTATGAATCGAATCATGAATCATGAATTATGAATCATGAATTCAATCATGAATCCTGAATTGAATCATGAATCATGAATTGAATCATGAACCATGAATCATGAATTGAATCATGAATCATGAATCATGAATTCAATCCTGAATTGAATCATGAATCATGAATTGAATCATGAAATAAATCATAAATCATGAATAATAAATTGAATCATGAATCGAATCATGAATCATGAATAATAAATTGAATCATGAATCATGAATCATGAATTGAATCATGAATCATGATTTATGAATTATGAATTGAATCATGAATCATGAATCATGAATCGAATCATGAATCATGAATCATGAATTGAATCATGAATCATGAATTATGAATTGAATCATGAATCATGAATCATGAATCGAATAATAAATCATGAATTATGAATCATGAATTGAATCATGAATCATGAATCATGAATCATGAATCGAATAATAAATCATGAATTATGAATCATGAATTGAATCATGAATCATAAATCATGAATTATGAATTTAATCATGAATTGAATCATGAATCATGAATTATGAATCATGAATTGAATCATGAATCAGGAATCATGAATCGAATCATGAATCATGAACCATGAATTAAATCATGAATCATGAATCATAAATCGAATCATGAATAATTAATTGAATCAGGATTCTAATCATGAATTTAATCATGAATCATAAATTGAATCATGAATCATGAATCATGAATCATGAATCATGAATTGAATCATGAATCATGAATCATGAATCATGAATCATGAATTGAATCATGAATCATGATTCATTAATCATGAATCATGAATCATGAATTGAATCATGAATCATAAATCATGAATTGAATCATGAATCATGAATTATGAATTGAATCATGAATCATGAATCATGAATCATGAATCATGAATTGAATCATGAATCATGAATCATGAACCATGAATTGAATCATGAATCATGAATCATGAATTGAATCATGAATCATGAATTATGAATAATGAATTGATTCATGAATCATGAATTATGAATCATGAATTGATTCATGAATCATGAATTATGAATCGAATCATGAATCATGAATTATGAATCATGAATTCAATCATGAATCCTGAATTGAATCATGAATCATGAATTGAATCATGAACCATGAATCATGAATTGAATCATGAATCATGAATCATGAATTCAATCCTGAATTGAATCATGAATCATGAATTGAATCATGAAATAAATCATAAATCATGAATAATAAATTGAATCATGAATCGAATCATGAATCATGAATAATAAATTGAATCATGAATCATGAATCATGAATTGAATCATGAATCATGATTTATGAATTATGAATTGAATCATGAATCATGAATCATGAATCGAATCATGAATCATGAATCATGAATTGAATCATGAATCATGAATTATGAATTGAATCATGAATCATGAATCATGAATCGAATAATAAATCATGAATTATGAATCATGAATTGAATCATGAATCATGAATCATGAATCATGAATCGAATAATAAATCATGAATTATGAATCATGAATTGAATCATGAATCATAAATCATGAATTATGAATTTAATCATGAATTGAATCATGAATCATGAATTATGAATCATGAATTGAATCATGAATCAGGAATCATGAATCGAATCATGAATCATGAACCATGAATTAAATCATGAATCATGAATCATAAATCGAATCATGAATAATTAATTGAATCAGGATTCTAATCATGAATTTAATCATGAATCATGAATTGAATCATGAATCATGAATCATGAATCATGAATCATGAATTGAATCATGAATCATGAATCATGAATCATGAATCATGAATTGAATCATGAATCATTAATCATGAATCATGAATCATGAATTGAATCATGAATCATGAATCATGAATTATGAATTGAATCATGAATCATGAATCATGAATCATGAATCATGAATTGAATCATGAATCATGAATCATAAACCATGAATTGAATCATGAATCATGATTCATGAATTGAATCATGAATCATGAATTATGAATCGAATCATGAATCAAGAACCAAGAATCATAAAACGAATCATGAATCATGAATCAAATCATGAATCATGAACCAAGAATCATAAAACGAATCATGAATCATGAATCGAATCATGAATCATGAACCAAGAATCATAAAACGAATCATGAATCATGAATCATTAATCATGAATTGAATCATGAATCATGAATCATGAACCATGAATTGAATCGTGAATCATGAATCATGAATCATGAATCATGAATTGAATCATGAATCATGAATCAAATCATGAATCATGAACCAAGAATCATAAAACGAATCATGAATCATGAATTGAATCATGAATCATGAATCATGAATTAAATCATGAATTATGAATCGAATCATGAATCATGAATCATGAATCATGAATCATGAATTGAATAATGAATCATGAATCATGAATTGAATCATAAATCATGAATCATGAATCATGAATCATGAATCATGAATTGAATCATGTATCATGAATCATAAATTGAATCAGGATTCGAATCATGAATTGAATCATGAATCATGAATTATGAATCATGAATTGAATCATGAATCATGAATTGAATCATGAATCATGAATCATGAATCATGAATCATGAATTGAATCATGAATCATGAATCGAATCATGAATCATGAATTGAATCATCAATCATAAATTGAATCATGAATTATGAATTGAATCATGATTCATGAATTGAATCATGAATCATGAATCATGAATCATGAATTGAATCATGAATTAGATCATGAATCATAAATTGAATCATGAATTAAATCATGAATCATGAATCATAAATTGAATCATGAATTGATTCATGAATCATGAATCATGAATCATGAATTGAATCATGAATCGAATCATGAATCATGAATTGAATCATGAATCATGAATCATGAATTGAATCATGAATCATGAATTGAATCATAAATCATGAATTAAATCATGAATTGAATCATAAATCATGATTCATAATTTGAATTCATCAATCATGAATCATGAATTGAATCATGAATCATGAATCATAAATTGAATCATGAATCATGAATTGAATCATGAATTGAATCATGAATCATGAATTGAATCATGAATCATGAATCAAGAATTGAATCATGAATCATGAATCGAATCATGAATCATGAATCGAATCATGAATCTTGACTCATGAATTGAATCATGAATCATGAATCATGAATTGAATCATAAATCATGAATCATGAATCGAATCATGAATCATGAATCATGAATCATGAATTGAATCATTAATCATGAATTATGAATCATGAATTGATTCATGAATCATGAATTATGAATCATGAATTGAATCATGAACCATGAATCATGAATTGAATCATGAATCATGAATCATGAAATCAATCCTGATTTGAATCATGAATCATGAATTGAATCATGAATTAAATCATGAATCATGAATCATAAATTGAATCATGAATCATGAATCATGAATTGAATCATGAATCATGAATCATGAATTGAATCATGAATCGAATCACGAATCATGAAACATGAATTGAATCATGAATCATGAATTATGAAATGAATCATGAATCATGAATCATGAATTGAATCATTAATCATGAATTATGAATAATAATGAATCATGAATTATGAATCATGAATTGAATCATGAATCATGAATCATGAATCGAATCATGATTCATGAATTATGAATCATGAATTCAATCATGAATCATGAATCCTGAATTGAATCATGAATCATGAATTGAATCATGAACCATGAATCATGAATTGAATCATGAATCATGAATCATGAATTGAATCATTAATCATGAATTATGAATCATGAATTGATTCATGAATCATGAATTATGAATCATGAATCATGAATCATGAATCGAATCATGAATCATGAATTATGAATCATGAATTCAATCATGAATCATGAATCCTGAATTGAATTATGAATCATGAATTGAATCATGAATCATGAATCATGAATTGAATCATAAATCATGAATCGAATCATGAATCATGAATCAAGAATCATGAATTGAATCATGAATCATGAATTGAATCATGAATCATGAATCATGAATTAAATAATGAATTATGAATCATGAATTGAATCATGAATTGAATCACGAATCATGAATCATGAATTGTATCATGAATCATGAATCATGAATCATATATTGAATCATGAATCATGAATCAAGAATCATAATTCGAATCATGAATCATAAATTGAATCATGAATCATAAATCATGAATTGAATCATGAATCAGGAAACATGAATTGAATCATGAATCATGAATTGAATCATGAATCATGAATCATGAATCATGAATTGAATCATGAATCATGAATTGAATCATAAATCATGAATCATGAATCATGAATTAAATCCTGAATCATAAATTGAATCATGAATTGAATCATGAATCATAAATTGAATCATGAATCATGAATCATGAATTGAATCATGAATCATGAATCGAATCATATATCTTGAATCATGAATGGAATCATGAATCATGAATCATGAATCATGAATTGAATCATGAATCATGAATCGAATCATGAATCATGAATTGAATCATTAATCATGAATTATGAATCATGAATTGATTCATGAATCATGAATTATGAATCATGAATTGAATCATGAATCATAAATCATGAATGGAATCATGAATCATGAATTATGAATCATGAATTCAATCATGATTCATGAATCCTGAATTGAATCATGAATCATGAATTGAATCATGAACCATGAATCATGAATTGAATCATGAATCATGAATCATGAATTCAATCCTGAATTGAATCATGAATCATGAATTGAATCATGAAATAAATCATGGATCATGAATAATAAATTGAATCATGAATCGAATCATGAATCATGAATAATAAATTGAATCATGAATCATGAATCATGAATTGAATCATGAATCATGATTTATGAATTTTGAATTGAATCATGAATCATGAATCGAATCATGAATCATGAATCATGAATTGAATCATGAATCATGAATTATGAATAATGAATTGATTCATGAATCATGAATTATGAATCATGAATTGATTCATGAATCATGAATTATGAATCGAATCATGAATCATGAATTATGAATCATGAATTCAATCATGAATCATGAATCCTGAATTGAATCATGAATCATGAATTGAATCATGAACCATGAATCATGAATTGAATCATGAATCATGAATCATGAATTCAATCCTGAATTGAATCATGAATCATGAATTGAATCATGAAATAAATCATAAATCATGAATAATAAATTGAATCATGAATCGAATCATGAATCATGAATAATAAATTGAATCATGAATCATGAATCATGAATTGAATCATGAATCATGATTTATGAATTATGAATTGAATCATGAATCATGAATCATGAATCGAATCATGAATCATGAATCATGAATTGAATCATGAATCATGAATTATGAATTGAATCATGAATCATGAATCATGAATCGAATAATAAATCATGAATTATGAATCATGAATTGAATCATGAATCATGAATCATGAATCATGAATCGAATAATAAATCATGAATTATGAATCATGAATTGAATCATGAATCATGAATCATGAATTATGAATTTAATCATGAATTGAATCATGAATCATGAATCATGAATTATGAATCATGAATTGAATCATGAATCAGGAATCATGAATCGAATCATGAATCATGAACCATGAATTAAATCATGAATCATGAATCATAAATCGAATCATGAATAATTAATTGAATCAGGATTCTAATCATGAATTTAATCATGAATCATGAATTGAATCATGTATCATGAATCATGAATTGAATCATGAATCATGAATCATGAATCATGAATCATGAATTGAATCATGAATCATGAATCATTAATCATGAATCATGAATCATGAATTGAATCATGAATCATAAATCATGAATTGAATCATGAATCATGAATCATGAATTATGAATTGAATCATGAATCATGAATCATGAATCATGAATCATGAATCATGAATTGAATCATGAATCATGAATCATGAACCATGAATTGAATCATGAATCATGAATCATGAATTGAATCATGAATCATGAATTATGAATCGAATCATGAATCATGAACCAAGAATCATAAAACGAATCATGAATCATGAATCGAATCATGAATCATGAACCAAGAATCATAAAACGAATCATGAATCATGAATCGAATCATGAATCATGAACCAAGAATCATAAAACGAATCATGAATCATGAATCATTAATCATGAATTGAATCATGAATCATGAATCATGAACCATGAATTGAATCATGAATCATGAATCATGAATCATGAATTGAATCATGAATCATGAATCAAATCATGAATCATGAACCAAGAATCATAAAACGAATCATGAATCATGAATTGAATCATGAATCATGAATCATGAATTAAATCATGAATCATGAATCATGAATCGAATCATGAATCATGAATCATGAATCATGAATCATGAATTGAATAATGAATCATGAATCATGAATTGAATCATGAATCATGAATCATGAATCATGAATCATGAATCATGAATCATGAATTGAATCATGAATCATGAATCATAAATTGAATCAGGATTCGAATCATGAATTGAATCATGAATCATGAATTATGAATCATGAATTGAATCATGAATCATGAATTGAATCATGAATCATGAATCATGAATCATGAATCATGAATTGAATCATGAATCATGAATCGAATCATGAATCATGAATTGAATCATCAATCATAAATTGAATCATGAATTATGAATTGAATCATGATTCATGAATTGAATCATGAATCATGAATCATGAATCATGAATTGAATCATGAATTAGATCATGAATCATAAATTGAATCATGAATTAAATCATGAATCATGAATCATAAATTGAATCATGAATTGATTCATGAATCATGAATCATGAATCATGAATTGAATCATGAATCGAATCATGAATCATGAATTGAATCATGAATCCTGAATCATGAATTGAATCATGAATCATGAATTGAATCATGAATCATGAATTAAATCATGAATTGAATCATAAATCATGATTCATAATTTGAATTCATCAATCATGAATCATGAATTGAATCATGAATTGAATCATGAATCATGAATCATGAATCATAAATTGAATCATGAATCATGAATTGAATTATGAATTGAATCATGAATCATGAATTGAATCATGAATCATGAATCATGAATTGAATCATGAATCATGAATCGAATCATGAATCATGAATCGAATCATGAATCTTGAATCATGAATTGAATCATGAATCATGAATCATGAATTGAATCATAAATCATGAATCATGAATCGAATCATGAATCATGAATCAAGAATCATGAATTGAATCATGAATCATGAATTGAATTATGAATCATGAATAATGAATTATGAATTGAATCATGAATCGAATCATGAATTGAATCATGAATCATGAATCGAATTATAAATCATGAATTATGAATCATGAATTGATTCATGAATCATGAATTATGAATCATGAATTGAATCATGAATTATGAATCATGAATTATGAATTGAATCATGAATTGAATCATGAATCATAAATTATGAATCATGAATTGAATCATGAATCAGGAATCAGGAATCGAATCATGAATCATGAATCATGAATTAAATCTTGAATCATGAATCATAAATCAAATCATGAATCATTAATTGAATCAGGATTTGAATCATGAATTTAATCATGAATCATGGATTGAATCATGAATATTGAATCATGAATCATGAATTGAATCATGAATCATGAATTGAATTATGAATCATGAATTATGAATCATGAATTTAATCATGAATCATGAATTATGAATTGAATCATGAATTGAATCATGAATCATGAATTATGAATCATGAATTGAATCATGAATCAGGAATCATGAATCGAATCATGAATCATGAATCATGAATTAAATCATAAATCATGAATCATAAATCGAATCATGAATCATTAATTGAATCAGGATTTGAAACATGAATTTAATCATGAATCATGAATTGAAATATGAATCATGAATCATGAATCATGAATCATGAATCATGAATTGAATCATGAATCATAAATCATGAATTGAATCATGAATCATGAATCATGAATCATGAATTGAATCATGAATCATGAATCATGAACTATGAATTGAATCATGAATCATGAATCATGAATCATGAATTGAATCATGAATCATGAATCATGAATCGAATCATGAATCATGAACCAAGAATCATAAAACGAATCATGAATTGAATCATGAATCATGAATCATGAATTGAATCATGAATCATGAATCATGAATCAAATCATGAATTGAATCGTGAATCATGAATCATGAATCATGAATCGAATCATGAATCATAATTCATGAATCATGAATCATGAATCATGAATTGAATCATAAATCATGAATCATAAATTGAATCAGGATTCTATTCATGAATTGAATCATGAATCATGAATTGAATCATGAATCATGAATTATAAATCATGAATTGAATCATGAATTATGAATTGAATCATGAATCATGAATCATGAATCATGAATCATGAATTGAATCATGAATCATGAATCATGAACCATGAATTGAATCATGAATCATGAATCATGAATCATGAATTGAATCATGAATCATGAATCATGAACCATGAATTGAATCATGAATCATGAATCATGAATCATGAATTGAATCATGAATCATGAATCATGAATCGAATCATGAATCATGAACCAAGAATCATAAAACGAATCATGAATCATGAATTGAATCATGAATCATGAATCATGAATCGAATCATGAATCATGAATTAAATCATAAATTATGAATCATGAATTGAATCATGAATCGAATCATGAATCATGAATTGTATCATGAATCATGAATTGAATCATAATTCATGAATCAAGAGTCATGAATCAAATCATGAATCATGAATCATGAATCATGAATTGAATCATGAATCATCAATCATGAATCGAATCATGAATCATGAACCAAGAATCATAAAACGAATCATGAATCATGAATTGAATCATGAATCATGAATCATAAATTGAATCAGGATTCGAGTCATGAATTGAATCATGAATCATGAATTGAATCATGAATCATGAATTATGAATCATGATTTGAATCATGGATCATGAATTGAATCATGAATCATGAATCATTAATCATGAATCATGAATCATGAATTGAATCATGAATCATAAATCATGAATTGAATCATGAATCATGAATCATGAATTATGAATTGAATCATGAATCATGAATCATGAATCATGAATCATGAATTGAATCATGAATCATGAATCATGAACCATGAATTGAATCATGAATCATGAATCATGAATTGAATCATGAATCATGAATTATGAATCGAATCATGAATCATGAACCAAGAATCATAAAACGAATCATGAATCATGAATCGAATCATGAATCATGAACCAAGAATCATAAAACGAATCATGAATCATGAATCGAATCATGAATCATGAACCAAGAATCATAAAACGAATCATGAATCATGAATCATGAATCATGAATTGAATCATGAATCATGAATCAAATCATGAATCATGAACCAAGAATCATAAAACGAATCATGAATCATGAATTGAATCATGAATCATGAATCATGAATTAAATCATGAATCATGAATCATGAATCGAATCATGAATCATGAATCATGAATCATGAATCATGAATTGAATAATGAATCATGAATCATGAATTGAATCATGAATCATGAATCATGAATCATGAATCATGAATCATGAATTGAATCATGAATCATGAATCATAAATTGAATCAGGATTCGAATCATGAATTGAATCATGAATCATGAATTATGAATCATGAATTGAATCATGAATCATGAATTGAATCATGAATCATGAATCATGAATCATGAATTGAATCATGAATCATGAATCGAATCATGAATCATGAATTGAATCATCAATCATAAATTGAATCATGAATTATGAATTGAATCATGATTCATGAATTGAATCATGAATCATGAATCATGAATCATGAATTGAATCATGAATTAGATCATGAATCATAAATTGAATCATGAATTAAATCATGAATCATGAATCATAAATTGAATCATGAATTGATTCATGAATCATGAATCATGAATCATGAATTGAATCATGAATCGAATCATGAATCATGAATTGAATCATGAATCCTGAATCATGAATTGAATCATGAATCATGAATTGAATCATGAATCATGAATTAAATCATGAATTGAATCATAAATCATGATTCATAATTTGAATTCATCAATCATGAATCATGAATTGAATCATGAATTGAATCATGAATCATGAATCATGAATCATAAATTGAATCATGAATCATGAATTGAATCATGAATTGAATCATGAATCATGAATTGAATCATGAATCATGAATTGAATCATGAATCATGAATCATGAATTGAATCATGAATCATGAATCGAATCATGAATCATGAATCGAATCATGAATCTTGAATCATGAATTGAATCATGAATCATGAATCATGAATTGAATCATAAATCATGAATCATGAATCGAATCATGAATCATGAATCAAGAATCATGAATTGAATCATGAATCATGAATTGAATTATGAATCATGAATAATGAATTATGAATTGAATCATGAATCGAATCATGAATTGAATCATGAATCATGAATCGAATTATAAATCATGAATTGAATCATGAATCATAAATCATGAATCGAATCATGAATCATGAACCAAGAATCATAAAACGAATCATGAATCATGAATTGAATCATGAATCATGAATCATGAATCGAATCATGAATCATGAATTAAATCATAAATTATGAATCATGAATTGAATCATGAATCGAATCATGAATCAGAATCATGAATTGTATCATGAATCATGAATTGAATCATAATTCATGAATCAAGAGTCATGAATCAAATCATGAATCATGAATCATGAATCATGAATTGAATCATGAATCATCAATCATGAATCGAATCATGAATCATGAACCAAGAATCATAAAACGAATCATGAATCATGAATTGAATCATGAATCATGAATCATAAATTGAATCAGGATTCGAGTCATGAATTGAATCATGAATCATGAATTGAATCATGAATCATGAATTATGAATCATGATTTGAATCATGGATCATGAATTGAATCATGAATCATGAATCATTAATCATGAATCATGAATCATGAATTGAATCATGAATCATAAATCATGAATTGAATCATGAATCATGAATCATGAATTATGAATTGAATCATGAATCATGAATCATGAATCATGAATCATGAATTGAATCATGAATCATGAATCATGAATCATGAATTGAATCATGAATCATGAATCATGAACCATGAATTGAATCATGAATCATGAATCATGAATTGAATCATGAATCATGAATTATGAATCGAATCATGAATCATGAACCAAGAATCATAAAACGAATCATGAATCATGAATCGAATCATGAATCATGAACCAAGAATCATAAAACGAATCATGAATCATGAATCGAATCATGAATCATGAACCAAGAATCATAAAACGAATCATGAATCATGAATCATTAATCATGAATTGAATCATGAATCATGAATCATGAACCATGAATTGAATCATGAATCATGAATCATGAATCATGAATCATGAATCATGAATCATGAATTGAATCATGAATCATGAATCAAATCATGAATCATGAACCAAGAATCATAAAACGAATCATGAATCATGAATCATGAATCATGAATTGAATCATGAATCATGAATCATAAATTGAATCAGGATTCGAATCATGAATTGAATCATGAATCATGAATTATGAATCATGAATTGAATCATGAATCATGAATTGAATCATGAATCATGAATCATGAATCATGAATCATGAATTGAATCATGAATCATGAATCGAATCATGAATCATGAATTGAATCATCAATCATAAATTGAATCATGAATTATGAATTGAATCATCAATTCATGAATTGAATCATGAATCATGAATCATGAATCATGAATTGAATCATGAATTAGATCATGAATCATAAATTGAATCATGAATTAAATCATGAATCATGAATCATAAATTGAATCATGAATTGATTCATGAATCATGAATCATGAATCATGAATTGAATCATGAATCGAATCATGAATCATGAATTGAATCATGAATCCTGAATCATGAATTGAATCATGAATCATGAATTGAATCATGAATCATGAATTAAATCATGAATTGAATCATAAATCATGATTCATAATTTGAATTCATCAATCATGAATCATGAATTGAATCATGAATTGAATCATGAATCATGAATCATGAATCATAAATTGAATCATGAATCATGAATTGAATCATGAATTGAATCATGAATCATGAATTGAATCATGAATCATGAATTGAATCATGAATTGAATCATGAATCATGAATTGAATCATGAATCATGAATTGAATCATGAATCATGAATCGAATCATGAATCTTGAATCATGAATTGAATCATGAATCATGAATCATGAATTGAATCATAAATCATGAATCATGAATCGAATCATGAATCATGAATCAAGAATCATGAATTGAATCATGAATCATAAATTGAATTATGAATCATGAATAATGAATTATGAATTGAATCATGAATCGAATCATGAATTGAATCATGAATCATGAATCGAATTATAAATCATGAATTATGAATCATGAATTGATTCATGAATCATGAATTATGAATCATGAATTGAATCATGAATTATGAATCATGAATTATGAATTGAATCATGAATTGAATCATGAATCATAAATTATGAATCATGAATTGAATCATGAATCAGGAATCAGGAATCGAATCATGAATCATGAATCATGAATTAAATCTTGAATCATGAATCATAAATCAAATCATGAATCATTAATTGAATCAGGATTTGAATCATGAATTTAATCATGAATCATGGATTGAATCATGAATATTGAATCATGAATCATGAATTGAATCATGAATCATGAATTGAATTATGAATCATGAATTATGAATCATGAATTTAATCATGAATCATGAATTATGAATTGAATCATGAATTGAATCATGAATCATGAATTATGAATCATGAATTGAATCATGAATCAGGAATCATGAATCGAATCATGAATCATGAATCATGAATTAAATCATAAATCATGAATCATAAATCGAATCATGAATCATTAATTGAATCAGGATTTGAAACATGAATTTAATCATGAATCATGAATTGAAATATGAATCATGAATCATGAATCATGAATCATGAATCATGAATTGAATCATGAATCATAAATCATGAATTGAATCATGAATCATGAATCATGAATCATGAATTGAATCATGAATCATGAATCATGAACTATGAATTGAATCATGAATCATGAATCATGAATCATGAATTGAATCATGAATCATGAATCATGAATCGAATCATGAATCATGAACCAAGAATCATAAAACGAATCATGAATTGAATCATGAATCATGAATTGAATCATGAATCATGAATCATGAATCAAATCATGAATTGAATCGTGAATCATAATTCATGAATCATGAATCATGAATCATGAATTGAATCATAAATCATGAATCATAAATTGAATCAGGATTCGAATCATGAATTGAATCATGAATCATGAATTGAATCATGAATCATGAATTATAAATCATGAATTGAATCATGAATCATGAATTGAATCATGAATCATGAATCATGAATCATGAATTGAATCATGAATCATGAATCATAAATTGAATCAGGATTCGAATCATGAATTGAATCATGAATCATGAATTGAATCATGAATCATGAATTATGAATCATGAATTGAATCATGAATCATGAATTGAATCATGAATCATGAATCATGAATCATGAATCATGAATTAAATCATGAATCATGAATTTAATCATGAATCATGATCTGAATCATGATTCATGAATTGAATCATAAATCATGAATCATGAATTGAATCATGAATTAGATCGTGAATCATAAATCATGAATTGAATCATGATTCATGAATCATGAATTATGAATTGAATCATGAATCATGAATCATGAATCATGAATCATGAATTGAATCATGAATCATGAATCATGAACCATGAATTGAATCATGAATCATGAATCATGAATCATGAATTGAATCATGAATCATGAACCATGAATTGAATCATGAATCATGAATCATGAATCATGAATTGAATCATGAATCATGAATCATGAATCGAATCATGAATCATGAACCAAGAATCATAAAACGAATCATGAATCATGAATTGAATCATGAATCATGAATCATGAATCGAATCATGAATCATGAATTAAATCATAAATTATGAATCATGAATTGAATCATGAATCGAATCATGAATCATGAATCATGAATTGTATCATGAATCATGAATTGAATCATAATTCATGAATCAAGAGTCATGAATCAAATCATGAATCATGAATCATGAATCATGAATTGAATCATGAATCATGAATCATGAATTGAATCATGAATCATGAATCATAAATTGAATCAGGATTCGAGTCATGAATTGAATCATGAATCATGAATTGAATCATGAATCATGAATTATGAATCATGAATTGAATCATGAATCATGAATTGAATCATGAATCATGAATCATGAATCATGAATTGAATCATGAATCATGAATCATGAATTATGAATCGAATCATGAATTGAATCATGAATCATGAATTGATTTATGAATCATGAATTATGAATCATGAATTGAATCATGAATCATGAATTAAATCATGAATCATGAATTGATTTATGAATCATGAATTATGAATCATGAATTGAATCATGAATCATGAATTGAATCATGAATCATGAATCATGAATCATGAATCATGAATTGAATCATGAATCATGAATCATGAATCGAATCATGAATCATGAATTGAATCATGAATCATGAATTGAATCATGATTCATGAATTGAATCATGAATCATGAATTATGAATTGAATCATGAATTAGATCATGAATCATAAATTGAATGATGAATTAAATCATGAATCATAAATCATGAATCATAAATTGAATCATGAATTGATTCATGAATCATGAATCATGAAATGAATCATAAATCATGAATCATGAATTGAATCATGAATCATGATTCATGAATCGATTCATGAATCATGAATTAAAACATGAATCATGAATCATGAATCATGAATTGAATCATGAATCATGAATTGAATCATGAATCATGATTCATGAATCGAGTCATGAATCATGAATTGAATCATGAATCATGAATCATGAATCATGAATCATGAATTGAATCATGAATCATGAATCATGAATCGAATCATGAATCATGAATTGAATCATGAATCATGAATTGAATCATGATTCATGAATTGAATCATGAATCATGAATTATGAATTGAATCATGAATTAGATCATGAATCATAAATTGAATGATGAATTAAATCATGAATCATAAATCATGAATCATAAATTGAATCATGAATTGATTCATGAATCATGAATCATGAAATGAATCATAAATCATGAATCATGAATTGAATCATGAATCATGATTCATGAATCGATTCATGAATCATGAATTAAATCATGAATCATGAATCATGAATCATGAATTGAATCATGAATCATGAATTGAATCATGAATCATGATTCATGAATCGAGTCATGAATCATGAATTGAATCATGAATCATGAATCATGAATCGAATCATGAATCATGAATTAAATCATAAATTATGAATCATGAATTGAATCATGAATCGAATCATGAATCATGAATCATGAATTGTATCATGAATCATGAATTGAATCATAATTCATGAATCAAGAGTCATGAATCGAATTATGAATCATGAATTGAATCATGAATCATGAATCATGAATCAAGAATTGAATCATGAATCATGGATTGAATCATGAATAATGAATCATGAATCATGAATCATGAATTGAATCATGAATCATGAATCAAGAATTGAATCATGAATCATGGATTGAATCATGAATAATGAATCATGAATCATGAATTGAATCATGAATCATGAATTGAATTATGAATCATGAATTATGAATCATGAATTTAATCATGAATCATGAATTATGAATTGAATCATGAATTGAATCATGAATCATGAATTATGAATCATGAATTGAATCATGAATCAGGAATCATGAATCGAATCATGAATCATGAATCATGAACTATGAATTGAATCATGAATCATGAATCATGAATCATGAATTGAATCATGAATCATGAATCATGAATCGAATCATGAATCATGAACCAAGAATCATAAAACGAATCATGAATTGAATCATGAATCATGAATCATGAATTGAATCATGAATCATGAATCATGAATCAAATCATGAATTGAATCGTGAATCATGAATCATGAATCATGAATCGAATCATGAATCATGAATCATGAATCATGAATCATGAATCATGAATTGAATCATAAATCATGAATCATAAATTGAATCAGGATTCGAATCATGAATTGAATCATGAATCATGAATTGAATCATGAATCATGAATTATGAATCATGAATTGAATCATGAATCATGAATTGAATCATGAATCATGAATCATGAATCATAAATTGAATCAGGATTCGAATCATGAATTGAATCATGAATCATGAATTGAATCATGAATCATGAATTATGAATCATGAATTGAATCATGAATCATGAATTGAATCATGAATCATGAATCATGAATCATGAATCATGAATCATGAATCATGAATTGAATCATGAATCATGAATTGAATCATGAATCATGATCTGAATCATGATTCATGAAATGAATCATAAATCATGAATCATGAATTGAATCATGAATTAGATCATGAATCATAAATCATGAATTGAATCATGCTTCATGAATCATGAATTATGAATTGAATCATGAATCATGAATCATGAATCATGAATCATGAATCATGAATTGAATCATGAATCATGAATCATGAACCATGAATTGAATCATGAATCATGAATCATGAATCATGAATTGAATCATGAATCATGAATCATGAACCATGAATTGAATCATGAATCATGAATCATGAATCATGAATTGAATCATGAATCATGAATCATGAATCGAATCATGAATCATGAACCAAGAATCATAAAACGAATCAAGAATCATGAATTGAATCATGAATCATGAATCATGAATCGAATCATGAATCATGAATTAAATCATAAATTATGAATCATGAATTGTATCATGAATCATGAATTGAATCATAATTCATGAATCAAGAGTCATGAATCAAATCATGAATCATGAATCATGAATCATCAATCATGAATCGAATCATGAATCATGAACCAAGAATCATAAAACGAATCATGAATCATGAATTGAATCATGAATCATGAATCATAAATTGAATCAGGATTCGAGTCATGAATTGAATCATGAATCATGAATTGAATCATGAATCATGAATTATGAATCATGAATTGAATCATGAATCATGAATTGAATCATGAATCATGAATCATGAATCATGAATTGAATCATGAATCATGAATTATGAATCGAATCATGAATTTAATCATGAATCATGAATTGATTTATGAATCATGAATTATGAATCATGAATTGAATCATGAATCATGAATTGAATCATGAATCATGAATCATGAATCATGAATCATGAATTGAATCATGAATCATGAATCGAATCATGAATCATGAATTGAATCATGAATCATGAATTGAATCATGATTCATGAATTGAATCATGAATCATGAATTATGAATTGAATCATGAATCATGATTAATGAATCGATTCATGAATCATGAATTAAATCATGAATCATGAATCATGAATCATGAATTGAATCATGAATCATGAATTGAATCATGAATCATGATTCATGAATCGAGTCATGAATCATGAATTGAATCATGAATCATGAATCATGAATCAAATCATGAATCATGAATTAAATCATAAATTATGAATCATGAATTGAATCATGAATTGAATCATGAATCGAATCATGAATCATGAATCATGAATTGTATCATGAATCATGAATTGAATCATAATTCATGAATCAAGAGTCATGAATCGAATCATGAATCATGAATTGAATCATGAATCATGAATCATGAATTGAATCATGAATCAGGAAACATGAATCGAATCATGAATCATGAATCATAAATCATGAATTGAATCATGAATCATGAATCATGAATTATGAATTGAATCTTGAATCATGAATCATGAATCATGAATTGAATCATGAATCATGAATCATGAACCATAAATTGAATCATGAATCATGAATCATGAATCGAATCATGAATCATGAACCAAGAATCATAAAACGAATCATGAATCATGAACCAAGAATCATAAAACGAATCATGAATCATGAATTGAATCATGAATCATGAATCATGAATCATGAATCGAATCATGAATTGATTCATGAATCATGAATCATGAATCATGAATCATGAATCATGAATTGAATCATGAATCATGATTAATGAATCGATTCATGAATCATGAATTAAATCATGAATCATGAATCATGAATCATGAATTGAATCATGAATCATGAATTGAATCATGAATCATGATTCATGAATCGAGTCATGAATCATGAATTGAATCATGAATCATGAATCATGAATCGAATCATGAATCATGAATTAAATCATAAATTATGAATCATGAATTGAATCATGAATAGAATCATGAATCATGAATCATGAATTGTATCATGAATCATGAATTGAATCATAATTCATGAATCAAGAGTCATGAATCGAATCATGAATCATGAATTGAATCATGAATCATGAATCATGAATTGAATCATGATTCAAAACATGAATCGAATCATGAATCATGAATCATGAATCATGAATTGAATCATGAATCATGAATCAAGAATTGAATCATGAATCAGGAAACATGAATCGAATCATGAATCATGAATCATAAATCATGAATTGAATCATGAATCATGAATCATGAATTATGAATTGAATCTTGAATCATGAATCATGAATCATGAATTGAATCATGAATCATGAATCATGAACCATAAATTGAATCATGAATCATGAATCGAATCATGAATCATGAACCAAGAATCATAAAACGAATCATGAATCATGAACCAAGAATCATAAAACGAATCATGAATCATGAATTGAATCATGAATCATGAATCATGAATCATGAATCGAATCATGAATTGATTCATGAATCATGAATCATGAATCATGAATCATGAATTGAATCATGAATCATGAATCATAAATTAAATCAGGATTCGAATCATGAATTGAATCATGAATCATGAATTGAATCATGATCATGAATTATGAATCATGAATTGAATCATGAAATCATGAATTGAATCATGAATCATGATTGAATCATGAATCATGAATCATAAATTGAATCAGGATTCGAATCATGAATTGAATCATGAATCATGAATTGAATCATGAATCATGAATTATGAATCATGATTGAATCATGAATCATGAATTGAATCATGAATCATGAATCAATGAATCATGAATTGAATCATAAATCATGAATCTTGAATCGAATCATGAATAATGAATTGAATCATGATTCATGAATTGAATCATGAATCATGAATCATGAATTGAATCATGAATTAGATCATGAATCATAAATTGAATCATGAATTAAATCATGAATCATGAATCATGAATCATAAATTGAATCATGAATCATAATTTGAATCATGAATCATGAATCATGAATTGAATCATGAATCATGATTCATGAATCGAGTCATGAATCATGAATTGATCATTAATCATGAATTAAATCATGAATCATGAATCATGAATCATAAATTGAATCATGAATCATGAATTGAATCATGAATCATGAATCATGAATTGAATCATTAATCATGAATCATGAATTGAATCATGAATTGAATCATGAATCATGAATTCAATCATGAATTAAATCATGAATAATAAATTGAATCATGAATCATGAATTCAATCATGAATCATGAATCATGAATTGAATCATGAATCATGAATCATGAATTGAATCATGAATCATGAATCATGAAATGAAACAGAATCATGAATCATGAATGAATCATGAATCATGAATTGAATCATTAACATGAATCATGAATTGAATCATTGAATCATGAATCATGAATTGAATCCTGATTGAATCATGAAACATGAATTGAATCATGAATCATGAATTGAATCATGAATCATGATTTATGAATTATGAATTGAATCATGAATCGAATCATGAATCATGAATCATGAATTGAATCATGAATCATGAATCATGAATTGAATCATGAATCATGAATCATGAATCATGAATGAATCATGAATCATGAATCATGAATCATGAATCGAATCATAAATCATGAATTATGAATCATGAATTGATTCATGAATCATTAATTATAAATCATGAATTGAATTATGAATCATGAATCATGAATATGAATTTAATCATGAATTGAATCATGAATCATGAATTATGAATCATGAATTGATCATGAATCAGGAATCATGAATCGAATCATGAATCATGAATCATTAATTGAATCATGAATCATGAATCATGAATTGAATCATGAATTGAATCATGAATCATGAATTATGAATCATGAATTGAATCATGAATCATGAATCATGAATCATGAATTGAATCATGAATTGAATCATGGATCATGAATCATGAATCGAATCAATGAATCATGAATTAAATCATGATCATAAATTGAATCAGAATTCGAATCATGAATTGAATCATGAATCATGAATTGAATCATGAATTGAATCATAAATCATGAATTCAATCATGAATTAAATCATGATCATGAATAATAAATTGAATCATGAATCATGAATTGAATCATGAATCATGAATTGAATCATGAATCATGAATCATGAATTGAATCATGAATCATGAATCATGAAATGAAACATGAATCATGAATCATGAATTGAATCATGAATCATGAATTGAATCATTAACCATGAATCATGAATTGAATCATAAATCATGAATCATGAATTGAATCTGAATTGAATCATGAAACATGAATTGAATCATGAATCATGAATTATGAATTATGAATTGAATCATGAATCGAATCATGAATCATGAATCATGAATTGAATCATGAATTTAATGAATCATAAATTGAATCATGAATCATGAATCATGAATCATGAATCGAATCATAAATCATGAATCATGAATCATGAATCCTGAATCATGAAGTGAATCATGAATCATGAATCATGATCGAATTATGAATCATGAATCAAAAATCATGAATCGAATCATGAATCATGAATTGAATCATGAATCATGAATCATGAATTGAATCATTAATCATGAATCATGAATCATAAATCGATTCATGAATCATGAATCATGAATTGAATCATGAATCATGATTGAATCATGATCATGAATTGAATCATGAATCATGAATTGAATCATGAATCATGAATCATGAATTGAATCATTAATCATGAATCATGAATCATAAATCGATTCATGAATCATGAATCATGAATTGAATCATGAATCATGAATTGAATCATGAATCATGAATCATGAATTGAATCATGAATCATGAATTGAATCATGAATCATGAATCATGAATTGAATCATGAATCATGAATCATAAATCAAATCATGAATCATAAATTGAATCAGAAATTCGAATCATGAATTGAATCATGAATCATGAATTGAATCATGAATCATGAATTCAATCATGAATTAAATCATGAATAATAAATTGAATCATGAATCATGAATTGAATCATGAATCATGAATCATGAATCGAATCATAAATCATGAATCATGAATCATGAATCCTGAATCATGAAGTGAATCATGAATCATGAATCGAATTATGAATCATGAATCAAAAATCATGATCGAATCATGAATCATGAATTGAATCATGAATCATGAACCATGAATTGAATCATGAATCATGAATCATGAACCATGAATTGAATCATGAATCATGAATCATGAATCATGAATTGAATCATGAATCATGAATCATGAATCGAATCATGAATCATGAACCAAGAATCATAAAACGAATCATGAATCATGAATTGAATCATGAATCATGAATCATGAATCGAATCATGAATCATGAATTAAATCATAAATTATGAATCATGAATTGAATCATGAATCGAATCATGAATCATGAATCATGAATTGTATCATGATCATGAATTGAATCATAATTCATGAATCAAGAGTCATGAATCAAATCATGAATCATGAATCATGAATCATGAATTGAATCATGAATCATCAATCATGAATCGAATCATGAATCATGAACCAAGAATCATAAAACGAATCATGAATCATGAATTGAATCATGAATCATGAATCATAAATTGAATCAGGACTTCGAGTCATGAATTGAATCATGAATCATGAATTATGAATCATGATTTGAATCATGGATCATGAATTGAATCATGAATCATGAATCATGAATCATGAATTGAATCATGAATCATGAATCATGAATTATGAATCGAATCATGAATTGAATCATGAATCATGAATTGATTTATGAATCATGAATTATGAATCATGAATTGAATCATGAATCATGAATTGAATCATGAATCATGAATCATGAAACATGAATCATGAATTGAATCATGAATCATGAATTCATGAATCGAATCATGAATCATGAATTGAATCATGAATCATGAATTGAATCATGATTCATGAATTGAATAATGAATCATGAATTATGAATTGAATCATGAATTAGATCATGAATCATAAATTGAATGATGAATTAAATCAATGAATCATAAATCATGAATCATAAATTGAATCATGAATCATGAATCATGAATTGAATCATAAATCATGAATCATGAATTGAAATCATGAATCATGATTCATGAATCGATTCATGAATCATGAATTAAATCATGAATCATGAATCATTGAATCATGAATTGAATCATGAATCATGATTGAATCATGAATCATGATTCATGAATCGAGTCATGAATATGAATTGAATCATGAATCATGAATCATGAATCGAATCATGAATTAAATCATAAATTATGAATCATGAATTGAATCATGAATCGAATCATGAATCATGAATCATGAATTGTATCATGAATCATGAATTGAATCATAATTCATGAATCAGAGTCATGAATCGAATCATGAATCATGAATTGAATCATGAATCATGAATTGAATCATGAATCAGGAAACATGATCGAATCATGAATCATGAATCATGAATCATGAATTGAATCATGAATCATGAATCAAGAATTGAATCATGATCATGGATTAAATCATGAATAATGAATCATGAATCATGAATTGAATCATGAATCATGAATTGAATTATGAATCATGAATTATGAATCATGAATTTAATCATGAATCATGAATTATGAATTGAATCATGAATTGAATCATGAATCATGAATTATGAATGATGAATTGAATCATGAATCAGGAATCATGAATCGAATCATGAATCATGAATCATGAATTAAATCATGAATCATGAAACATAAATCGAATCATGAATCATTAATTGAATCAGGATTGAAACATGAATTTAATCATGAATCATGAATTGAAATATGAATCATGAATCATGAATCATGAATCATGAATCATGAATTGAATCATGAATCATAAATCATGAATTGAATCATGAATCATGAATCATGAATTATGAATTGAATCATGAATCATGAATCATGATTGAATCATGAATCATGAACTATGAATTGAATCATGAATCATGAATCATGAATTGAATCATGAATCATGAATCATGAATCGAATCATGAATCATGAACCAAGAATCATAAAACGAATCATGAATTGAATCATGAATCATGAATCATGAATTGAATCATGAATCATGATCATGAATCAAATCATGAATTGAATTGTGAATCATGAATCATGAATCATGAATCGAATCATGAATCATGAATCATGAATCATGAATCATGAATCATGAATTGAATCATAAATCATGAATCATAAATTGAATCAGGATTCGAATCATGAATTGAATCATGAATCATGAATTGAATCATGAATCATGAATTATGAATCATGAATTGAATCATGAATCATGAATTGAATCATGAATCATGAATCATGAATCATGAATTGAATCATGAATCATGAATCATAAATTGAATCAGGATTCGAATCATGAATTGAATCATGAATCATGATTGAATCATGAATCATGAATTATGAATCATGAATTGAATCATGAATCATGAATTGAATCATGAATCATGAATCATGAATCATGAATCATGAATTGAATCATGAATCATGAATTGAATCATGAATCATGATCTGAATCATGATTCATGAATTGAATCATAAATCATGTATCATGAATTGAATCATGAATTAGATCATGAATCATAAATCATGAATTGAATCATGCTTCATGAATCATGAATTATGAATTGAATCATGAATCATGAATCATGAATCATGAATCATGAATTGAATCATGAATCATGAATCATGAACCATGAATTGAATCATGAATCATGAATCATGAATCATGAATTGAATCATGAATCATGAATCATGAACCATGAATTGAATCATGAATCATGAATCATGAATCATGAATTGAATCATGAATCATGAATCGAATCATGAATCATGAACCAAGAATCATAAAACGAATCATGAATCATGAATTGAATCATGAATCATGAATCATGAATCGAATCATGAATCATGAATTAAATCATAAATTATGAATCATGAATTGAATCATGAATCGAATCATGAATCATGAATCATGAATTGTATCATGAATCATGAATTGAATCATAATTCATAAATCAAGAGTCCATGAATCAAATCATGAATCATGAATCATGAATCATGAATTGAATCATGAATCATCAATCATGAATTGAATCATGAATCATGAACCAAGAATCATAAAACGAATCATGAATCATGAATTGAATCATGAATCATGATCATAAATTGAATCAGGATTCGAGTCATGAATTGAATCATGAATCATGAATTGAATCATGAATCATGAATTATGAATCATGAATTGAATCATGAATCATGAATTGAATCATGAATCATGAATCATGAATCATGAATTGAATCATGAATCATGAATCATGAATTATGAATCGAATCATGAATTGAATCATGAATCATGAATTGATTTATGAATCATGAATTATGAATCATGAATTGAATCATGAATCATGAATTGAATCATGAATCATGAATCATAAATCATGAATCATGAATTGAATCATGAATCATGAATCATGAATCGAATCATGAATCATGAATTGAATCATGAATCATGAATTGAATCATGATTCATGATTGAATCATGAATCATGAATTATGAATTGAATCATGAATTAGATCATGAATCATAAATTGAATGATGAATTAAATCATGAATCATAAATCATGAATCATAAATTGAATCATGAATTGATTCATGAATCATGAATCATGAATTGAATCATAAATCATGAATCATGAATTGAATCATGAATCATGATTAATGAATCGATTCATGAATCATGAATTAAATCATGAATCATGAATCATGAATCATGAATTGAATCATGAATCATGAATTGAATCATGAATCATGATTCATGAATCGAGTCATGAATCATGAATTGAATCATGAATCATGAATCGAATCATGAATCATGAATTAAATCATAAATTATGAATCATGAATTGAATCATGAATCGAATCATGAATCATGAATCATGAATTGTATCATGAATCATGAATTGAATCATAATTCATGAATCAAGAGTCATGAATCGAATCATGAATCATGAATCGAATCATGAATCATGAATCATGAATCATGAATCATGAATTGAATCATGAATCATGAATCAAGAATTGAATCATGAATCAGGAAACATGAATCGAATCATGAATCATGAATCATAAATCATGAATTGAATCATGAATCATGAATCATGAATTATGAATTGAATCTTGAATCAGGAATCATGAATTGAATCATGAATCATGAATCATGAACCATAAATTGAATCATGAATCATGAATCATGAATTAAATCATGAATTGAATCTTGAATCGAATCATGAATCATGAACCAAGAATCATAAAACGAATCATGAATCATGAACCAAGAATCATAAAATGAATCATGAATCATGAATTGAATCATGAATCATGAATCATGAATCGAATCATGAATTGATTCATGAATCATGAATCATGAATCATGAATCGAATCATGAATCATGAATCATGAATCATGAATCATGAATCATGAATTGAATCATGAATCATGAATCATAAATTAAATCAGGATTCGAATCATGAATTGAATCATGAATCATGAATTGAATCATGAATCATGAATCATGAATTGAATCATGAATCATGAATCATAAATTGAATCAGGATTCGAATCATGAATTGAATCATGAATCATGAATTGAATCATGAATCATGAATTATGAATCATGAATTGAATCATGAATCATGAATTGAATCATGAATCATGAATCATGAATCATGAATCATGAATTGAATCATAAATCATGAATCTTGAATCGAATCATGAATAATGAATTGAATCATGAATCATGAATTGAATCATGATTCATGAATTGAATCATGAATCATGAATCATGAATTGAATCATGAATTAGATCATGAATCATAAATTGAATCATGAATTAAATCATGAATCATGAATCATGAATCATAAATTGAATCATGAATCATAATTTGAATCATGAATCATGAATCATGAATTGAATCATGAATCATGATTCATGAATCGAGTCATGAATCATGAATTGAATCATTAATCATGAATTAAATCATGAATCATGAATCATGAATCATAAATTGAATCATGAATCATGAATTGAATCATGAATCATGAATCATGAATTGAATCATGAATCATGAATCATGAATTGAATCATGAATTGAATCATGAATCATGAATTCAATCATGAATTAAATCATGAATAATAAATTGAATCATGAATCATGAATTGAATCATGAATCATGAATCATGAATTGAATCATGAATCATGAATCATGAATTGAATCATGAATCATGAATCATGAAATGAAACATGAATCATGAATCATGAATTGAATCATGAATCATGAATTGAATCATTAACCATGAATCATGAATTGAATCATGAATTAGATCATGAATCATAAATTGAATCATGAATTAAATCATGAATCATGAATCATGAATCATAAATTGAATCATGAATCATAATTTGAATCATGAATCATGAATCATGAATTGAATCATGAATCATGATTCATGAATCGAGTCATGAATCATGAATTGAATCATTAATCATGAATTAAATCATGAATCATGAATCATGAATCATAAATTGAATCATGAATCATGAATTGAATCATGAATCATGAATCATGAATTGAATCATGAATCATGAATCATGAATTGAATCATGAATTGAATCATGAATCATGAATTCAATCATGAATTAAATCATGAATAATAAATTGAATCATGAATCATGAATTGAATCATGAATCATGAATCATGAATTGAATCATGAATCATGAATCATGAATTGAATCATGAATCATGAATCATGAAATGAAACATGAATCATGAATCATGAATTGAATCATGAATCATGAATTGAATCATTAACCATGAATCATGAATTGAATCATGAATCATGAATCATGAATTGAATCCTGAATTGAATCATGAATCATGAATTGAATCATGAAACATGAATCATGAATCATGAATCATGATTTATGAATTATGAATTGAATCATGAATCGAATCATGAATCATGAATCATGAATTGAATCATGAATCATGAATCATGAATTGAATCATGAATCATGAATCATGAATTGAATCATGAATCATGAATCATGAATCATGAATCATGAATTATGAATTGAATCATGAATTATGAATCATGAATAGATTCATGAATCATTAATTATAAATCATGAATTGAATTATGAATCATGAATCATGAATTATGAATTTAATCATGAATTGAATCATGAATCATGAATCATGAATCATGAATCATGAATTGAATCATGAATTGAATCATGAATCATGAATTATGAATCATGAATTGAATCATGAATCATGAATCATGGATCATGAATCATGAATCGAATCATGAATCATGAATTAAATCATGAATCATAAATTGAATCAGAATTCGAATCATGAATTGAATCATGAATCATGAATTGAATCATGAAATGAATCATGAATCATGAATTCAATCATGAATTAAATCATGAATCATGAATAATAAATTGAATCATGAATCATGAATTGAATCATGAATCATGAATCATGAATTGAATCATGAATCATGAATCATGAATTGAATCATGAATCATGAATCATGAAATGAAACATGAATCATGAATCATGAATTGAATCATGAATCATGAATTGTGAATTGAATCATGAATTATGAATCATGAATAGATTCATGAATCATTAATTATAAATCATGAATTGAATTATGAATCATGAATCATGAATTATGAATTTAATCATGAATTGAATCATGAATCATGAATCATGAATCATGAATCATGAATTGAATCATGAATTGAATCATGAATCATGAATTATGAATCATGAATTGAATCATGAATCATGAATCATGGATCATGAATCATGAATCGAATCATGAATCATGAATTAAATCATGAATCATAAATTGAATCAGAATTCGAATCATGAATTGAATCATGAATCATGAATTGAATCATGAATTGAATCATGAATCATGAATTCAATCATGAATTAAATCATGAATCATGAATAATAAATTGAATCATGAATCATGAATTGAATCATGAATCATGAATCATGAATTGAATCATGAATCATAAATCATGAATTGAATCATGAATCATGAAATGAAACATGAATCATGAATCATGAATTGAATCATGAATCATGAATTGAATCATTAACCATGAATCATGAATTGAATCATAAATCATGAATCATGAATTGAATCCTGAATCATGAATCATGAATCGAATCATAAATCATGAATCATGAATCATGAATCCTGAATCATGAAGTGAATCATGAATCATGAATCATGAATCGAATTATGAATCATGAATCAAAAATCATGAATCGAATCATGAATCATGAATTGAATCATGAATCATGAACCATGAATTGAATCATGAATCATGAATCATGAATCATGAATTGAATCATGAATCATGAATCATGAACCATGAATTGAATCATGAATCATGAATTGAATCATTAATCATGAATCATGAATCGAATCATGAATCATGAACCAAGAATCATAAAACGAATCATGAATCATGAATTGAATCATGAATCATGAATCATGAATCGAATCATAAATCATGAATCATGAATCATGAATCCTGAATCATGAAGTGAATCATGAATCATGAATCATGAATCGAATTATGAATCATGAATCAAAAATCATGAATCGAATCATGAATCATGAATTGAATCATGAATCATGAACCATGAATTGAATCATGAATCATGAATCATGAATCATGAATTGAATCATGAATCATGAATCATGAACCATGAATTGAATCATGAATCATGAATCATGAATTGAATCATGAATCATGAATCATGAATCGAATCATGAATCATGAACCAAGAATCATAAAACGAATCATGAATCATGAATTGAATCATGAATCATGAATCATGAATCGAATCATGAATCATGAATTAAATCATAAATTATGAATCATGAATTGAATCATGAATCAAATCATGAATCATGAATCATGAATTGAATCATGAATCATCAATCATGAATCGAATCATGAATCATGAACCAAGAATCATAAACGAATCATGAATCATGAATTGAATCATGAATCATGAATCATAAATTGAATCAAGATTCGAGTCATGAATTGAATCATGAATCATGAATTGAATCATGAATCATGAATTATGAATCATGATTTGAATCATGGATCATGAATTGAATCATGAATCATGAATCATGAATCATGAATTGAATCATGAATCATGAATCATGAATTATGAATCGAATCATGAATTGAATCATGAATCATGAATTGAATCATGAATCATCAATCATGAATCGAATCATGAATCATGAACCAAGAATCATAAAACGAATCATGAATCATGAATTGAATCATGAATCATGAATCATAAATTAAATCAGGATTCGAATCATGAATTGAATCATGAATCATGAATTGAATCATGAATCATGAATCATGAATTGAATCATGAATCATGAATCATAAATTGAATCAGGATTCGAATCATGAATTGAATCATGAATCATGAATTGAATCATGAATCATGAATTATGAATCATGAATTGAATCATGAATCATGAATTGAATCATGAATCATGAATCATGAATCATGAATCATGAATTGAATCATAAATCATGAATCTTGAATCGAATCATGAATAATGAATTGAATCATGAATCATGAATTGAATCATGATTCATGAATTGAATCATGAATCATGAATCATGAATTGAATCATGAATTAGATCATGAATCATAAATTGAATCATGAATTAAATCATGAATCATGAATCATGAATCATAAATTGAATCATGAATCATAATTTGAATCATGAATCATGAATCATGAATTGAATCATGAATCATGATTCATGAATCGAGTCATGAATCATGAATTGAATCATTAATCATGAATTAAATTATGAATCATGAATCATGAATCATAAATTGAATCATGAATCATGAATTGAATCATGAATCATGAATCATGAATTGAATCATGAATCATGAATCATGAATTGAATCATGAATTGAATCATGAATCATGAATTAAATCATGAATAATAAATTGAATCATGAATCATGAATTGAATCATGAATCATGAATCATGAATTGAATCATGAATCATGAATCATGAATTGAATCATGAATCATGAAATGAAACATGAATCATGAATCATGAATTGAATCATGAATCATGAATTGAATCATTAACCATGAATCATGAATTGAATCATGAATTAGATCATGAATCATAAATTGAATCATGAATTAAATCATGAAATGAAACATGAATCATGAATCATGAATTGAATCATGAATCATGAATTGAATCATTAACCATGAATCATGAATTGAATCATGAATTAGATCATGAATCATAAATTGAATCATGAATTAAATCATGAATCATGAATCATGAATCATAAATTGAATCATGAATCATAATTTGAATCATGAATCATGAATCATGAATTGAATCATGAATCATGATTCATGAATCGAGTCATGAATCATGAATTGAATCATTAATCATGAATTAAATCATGAATCATGAATCATGAATCATAAATTGAATCATGAATCATGAATTGAATCATGAATCATGAATCATGAATTGAATCATGAATCATGAATCATGAATTGAATCATGAATTGAATCATGAATCATGAATTCAATCATGAATTAAATCATGAATAATAAATTGAATCATGAATCATGAATTGAATCATGAATCATGAATCATGAATTGAATCATGAATCATGAATCATGAATTGAATCATGAATCATGAATCATGAAATGAAACATGAATCATGAATCATGAATTGAATCATGAATCATGAATTGAATCATTAACCATGAATCATGAATTGAATCATGAATCATGAATCATGAATTGAATCCTGAATTGAATCATGAATCATGAATTGAATCATGAAACATGAATCATGAATCATGAATCATGATTTATGAATTATGAATTGAATCATGAATCGAATCATGAATCATGAATCATGAATTGAATCATGAATCATGAATCATGAATTGAATCATGAATCATGAATCATGAATTGAATCATGAATCATGAATCATGAATCATGAATCATGAATCATGAATTATGAATTGAATCATGAATTATGAATCATGAATAGATTCATGAATCATTAATTATAAATCATGAATTGAATTATGAATCATGAATCATGAATTATGAATTTAATCATGAATTGAATCATGAATCATGAATCATGAATCATGAATTGAATCATGAATTGAATCATGAATCATGAATTATGAATCATGAATTGAATCATGAATCATGAATCATGGATCATGAATCATGAATCGAATCATGAATCATGAATTAAATCATGAATCATAAATTGAATCAGAATTCGAATCATGAATTGAATCATGAATCATGAATTGAATCATGAATTGAATCATGAATCATGAATTCAATCATGAATTAAATCATGAATCATGAATAATAAATTGAATCATGAATCATGAATTGAATCATGAATCATGAATCATGAATTGAATCATGAATCATGAATCATGAATTGAATCATGAATCATGAATCATGAAATGAAACATGAATCATGAATCATGAATTGAATCATGAATCATGAATTGAATCATTAACCATGAATCATGAATTGAATCATAAATCATGAATCATGAATTGAATCCTGAATCATGAATCATGAATCGAATCATAAATCATGAATCATGAATCATGAATCCTGAATCATGAAGTGAATCATGAATCATGAATCATGAATCGAATTATGAATCATGAATCAAAAATCATGAATCGAATCATGAATCATGAATTGAATCATGAATCATGAACCATGAATTGAATCATGAATCATGAATCATGAATCATGAATTGAATCATGAATCATGAATCATGAACCATGAATTGAATCATGAATCATGAATCATGAATTGAATCATGAATCATGAATCATGAATCGAATCATGAATCATGAACCAAGAATCATAAAACGAATCATGAATCATGAATTGAATCATGAATCATGAATCATGAATCGAATCATAAATCATGAATCATGAATCATGAATCCTGAATCATGAAGTGAATCATGAATCATGAATCATGAATCGAATTATGAATCATGAATCAAAAATCATGAATCGAATCATGAATCATGAATTGAATCATGAATCATGAACCATGAATTGAATCATGAATCATGAATCATGAATCATGAATTGAATCATGAATCATGAATCATGAACCATGAATTGAATCATGAATCATGAATCATGAATCATGAATTGAATCATGAATCATGAATCATGAATCGAATCATGAATCATGAACCAAGAATCATAAAACGAATCATGAATCATGAATTGAATCATGAATCATGAATCATGAATCGAATCATGAATCATGAATTAAATCATAAATTATGAATCATGAATTGAATCATGAATCGAATCATGAATCATGAATCATGAATTGTATCATGAATCATGAATTGAATCATAATTTATGAATCAAGAGTCATGAATCAAATCATGAATCATGAATCATGAATTGAATCATGAATCATCAATCATGAATCGAATCATGAATCATGAACCAAGAATCATAAAACGAATCATGAATCATGAATTGAATCATGAATCATGAATCATAAATTGAATCAGGATTCGAGTCATGAATTGAATCATGAATCATGAATTGAATCATGAATCATGAATTATGAATCATGAATTGAATCATGAATCATGAATTGAATCATGAATCATGAATCATGAATCATGAATTGAATCATGAATCATGAATCATGAATTATGAATCGAATCATGAATTCAATCATGAATCATGAATTGATTTATGAATCATGAATTATGAATCATGAATTGAATCATGAATCATGAATTGAATCATGAATCATGAATCATGAATCATGAATCATGAATTGAATCATGAATCATGAATCATGAATCGAATCATGAATCATGAATTGAATCATGAATCATGAATTGAATCATGATTCATGAATTGAATCATGAATCATGAATTATGAATTGAATCATGAATTAGATCATGAATCATAAATTGAATGATGAATTAAATCATGAATCATAAATCATGAATCATAAATTGAATCATGAATTGATTCATGAATCATGAATCATGAATTGAATCATAAATCATGAATCATGAATTGAATCATGAATCATGATTAATGAATCGATTCATGAATCATGAATTAAATCATGAATCATGAATCATGAATCATGAATTGAATCATGAATCATGAATTGAATCATGAATCATGATTAATGAATCGAGTCATGAATCATGAATTGAATCATGAATCATGAATCATGAATCGAATCATGAATCATGAATTAAATCATAAATTATGAATCATGAATTGAATCATGAATCGAATCATGAATCATGAATCATGAATTGTATCATGAATCATGAATTGAATCATAATTCATGAATCAAGAGTCATGAATCGAATCATGAATCATGAATTGAATCATGAATCATGAATCATGAATTGAATCATGAATCAGGAAACATGAATCGAATCATGAATCATGAATCATGAATCATGAATCAAGAATTGAATCATTAAGCAGGAAACATGAATCGAATCATGAATCATGAATCATAAATCATGAATTGAATCATGAATCATGAATCATGAATTATGAATTGAATCTTGAATCATGAATCATGAATCATGAATTGAATCATGAATCATGAATCATGAACCATAAATTGAATCATGAATCATGAATCATGAATTAAATCATGAATCATGAATCATGAATCGAATCATGAATCATGAACCAAGAATCATAAAACGAATCATGAATCATGAACCAAGAATCATAAAATGAATCATGAATCATGAATTGAATCATGAATCATGAATCATGAATCATGAATCGAATCTTGAATTGATTCATGAATCATGAATCATGAATCATGAATCGAATCATGAATCATGAATCATGAATCATGAATCATGAATTGAATCATGAATCATGAATCATAAATTAAATCAGGATTCGAATCATGAATTGAATCATGAATCATGAATTGAATCATGAATCATGAATCATGAATTGAATCATGAATCATGAATCATAAATTGAATCAGGATTCGAATCATGAATTGAATCATTAATCATGAATTGAATCATGAATCATGAATTATGAATCATGAATTGAATCATGAATCATGAATTGAATCATGAATCATGAATCATGAATCATGAATCATGAATTGAATCATAAATCATGAATCTTGAATCGAATCATGAATAATGAATTGAATCATGAATCATGAATTGAATCATGATTCATGAATTGAATCATGAATCATGAATTGAATCATGAATTAGATCATGAATCATAAATTGAATCATGAATTAAATCATGAATCATGAATCATGAATCATAAATTGAATCATGAATCATAATTTGAATCATGAATCATGAATCATGAATTGAATCATGAATCATGATTCATGAATCGAGTCATGAATCATGAATTGAATCATTAATCATGAATTAAATCATGAATCATGAATCATGAATCATAAATTGAATCATGAATCATGAATTGAATCATGAATCATGAATCATGAATTGAATCTTGAATCATGAATCATGAATTGAATCATGAATTGAATCATGAATCATGAATTCAATCATGAATTAAATCATGAATAATAAATTGAATCATGAATCATGAATTGAATCATGAATCATGAATCATGAATTGAATCATGAATCATGAATCATGAATTGAATCATGAATCATGAATCATGAAATGAAACATGAATCATGAATCATGAATTGAATCATGAATCATGAATTGAATCATTAACCATGAATCATGAATTGAATCATGAATTAGATCATGAATCATAAATTGAATCATGAATTAAATCATGAATCATGAATCATGAATCATAAATTGAATCATGAATCATAATTTGAATCATGAATCATGAATCATGAATTGAATCATGAATCATGATTCATGAATCGAGTCATGAATCATGAATTGAATCATTAATCATGAATTAAATCATGAATCATGAATCATGAATCATAAATTGAATCATGAATCATGAATTGAATCATGAATCATGAATCATGAATTGAATCATGAATCATGAATCATGAATTGAATCATGAATCATGAATTCAATCATGAATTAAATCATGAATAATAAATTGAATCATGAATCATGAATTGAATCATGAATCATGAATCATGAATTGAATCATGAATCATGAATCATGAATTGAATCATGAATCATGAATCATGAAATGAAACATGAATCATGAATCATGAATTGAATCATGAATCATGAATTGAATCATTAACCATGAATCATGAATTGAATCATGAATCATGAATCATGAATTGAATCCTGAATTGAATCATGAATCATGAATTGAATCATGAAACATGAATCATGAATCATGAATCATGATTTATGAATTATGAATTGAATCATGAATCGAATCATGAATCATGAATCATGAATTGAATCATGAATCATGAATCATGAATTGAATCATGAATCATGAATCATGAATCATGAATCATGAATTGAATCATGAATCATGAATCATGAATCATGAATTATGAATTGAATCATGAATTATGAATCATGAATAGATTCATGAATCATTAATTATAAATCATGAATTGAATTATGAATCATGAATCATGAATTATGAATTTAATCATGAATTGAATCATGAATCATGAATTATGAATCATGAATTGAATCATGAATCAGGAATCATGAATCGAATCATGAATCATGAATCATTAATTGAATCATGAATCATGAATCATGAATTGAATCATGAATTGAATCATGAATCATGAATTATGAATCATGAATTGAATCATGAATCATGAATCATGGATCATGAATCATGAATCGAATCATGAATCATGAATTAAATCATGAATCATAAATTGAATCAGAATTCGAATCATGAATTGAATCATGAATCATGAATTGAATCATGAATTGAATCATGAATCATGAATTCAATCATGAATTAAATCATGAATCATGAATAATAAATTGAATCATGAATCATGAATTGAATCATGAATCATGAATCATGAATTGAATCATGAATCACGAATCATGAATTGAATCATGAATCATGAATCATGAAATGAAACATGAATCATGAATCATGAATTGAATCATGAATCATGAATTGAATCATTAACCATGAATCATGAATTGAATCATAAATCATGAATCATGAATTGAATCCTGAATTGAATCATGAAACATGAATTGAATCATGAATCATGAATTGAATCATGAATTATGAATTATGAATTGAATCATGAATCGAATCATGAATCATGAATCATGAATTGAATCATGAATCATGAATCATAAATTGAATCATGAATCATGAATCATGAATTGAATCATGAATCATGAATCATGAATCGAATCATAAATCATGAATCATGAATCATGAATCCTGAATCATGAAGTGAATCATGAATCATGAATCATGAATTGAATCATGAATCATGAATCATAAATTGAATCATGAATCATGAATCATGAATTGAATCATGAATCATGAATCATGAATCGAATCATAAATCATGAATCATGAATCATGAATCCTGAATCATGAAGTGAATCATGAATCATGAATCATGAATCGAATTATGAATCATGAATCAAAAATCATGAATCGAATCATGAATCATGAATTGAATCATAAATCATGAATCATGAATTGAATCATTAATCATGAATCATGAATCATAAATCGATTCATGAATCATGAATCATGAATTGAATCATGAATCATGAATTGAATCATGAATCATGAATCATGAATTGAATCATGAATCATGAATCATAAATCAAATCATAAATCATAAATTGAATCAGAATTCGAATCATGAATTGAATCATGAATCATGAATTGAATCATGAATCATGAATTCAATCATGAATTAAATCATGAATAATAAATTGAATCATGAATCATGAATTGAATCATGAATCATGAATCATGAAATGAATCATGAATCATGAATCATGAATTGAATCATGAATCATGAAATGAAACATGAATCATGAATCATGAATTGAATCATGAATCATGAATTGAATCATTAACCATGAATCATGAATTGAATCATGAATCATGAATCATGAATTGAATCCTGAATTGAATCATGAAACATGAATTGAATCATGAATCATGAATTGAATCATGAATCATGATTTATGAATTATGAATTGAATCATGAATCATGAATCATGAATCGAATCATGAATCATGAACCAAGAATCATAAAACGAATCATGAATCATGAATTGAATCATGAATCATGAATCATGAATCGAATCATGAATCATGAATTAAATCATAAATTATGAATCATGACTTGAATCATGAATCGAATCATGAATCATGAATCATGAATTGTATCATGAATCATGAATTGAATCATAATTCATGAATCAAGAGTCATGAATCAAATCATGAATCATGAATCATGAATCATGAATTGAATCATGAATCATCAATCATGAATCGAATCATGAATCATGAACCAAGAATCATAAAACGAATCATGAATCATGAATTGAATCATGAATCATGAATCATAAATTGAATCAGGATTCGAGTCATGAATTGAATCATGAATCATGAATTGAATCATGAATCATGAATTATGAATCATGAATTGAATCATGAATCATGAATTGAATCATGAATCATGAATCATGAATCATGAATTGAATCATGAATCATGAATCATGAATTATGAATCGAATCATGAATTCAATCATGAATCATGAATTGATTTATGAATCATGAATTATGAATCATGAATTGAATCATGAATCATGAATTGAATCATGAATCATGAATCATGAATCATGAATCATGAATTGAATCATGAATCATGAATCATGAATCGAATCATGAATCATGAATTGAATCATGAATCATGAATTGAATCATGATTCATGAATTGAATCATGAATCATGAATTATGAATTGAATCATGAATTAGATCATGAATCATAAATTGAATGATGAATTAAATCATGAATCATAAATCATGAATCATAAATTGAATCATGAATTGATTCATGAATCATGAATCATGAATTGAATCATAAATCATGAATCATGAATTGAATCATGAATCATGATTAATGAATCGATTCATGAATCATGAATTAAATCATGAATCATGAATCATGAATCATGAATTGAATCATGAATCATGAATTGAATCATGAATCATGATTAATGAATCGAGTCATGAATCATGAATTGAATCATGAATCATGAATCATGAATCGAATCATGAATCATGAATTAAATCATAAATTATGAATCATGAATTGAATCATGAATCGAATCATGAATCATGAATCATGAATTGTATCATGAATCATGAATTGAATCATAATTCATGAATCAAGAGTCATGAATCGAATCATGAATCATGAATTGAATCATGAATCATGAATCATGAATTGAATCATGAATCAGGAAACATGAATCGAATCATGAATCATGAATCATGAATCAAGAATTGAATCATTAAGCAGGAAACATGAATCGAATCATGAATCATGAATCATAAATCATGAATTGAATCATGAATCATGAATCATGAATTATGAATTGAATCTTGAATCATGAATCATGAATCATGAATTGAATCATGAATCATGAATCATGAACCATAAATTGAATCATGAATCATGAATCATGAATTAAATCATGAATCATGAATCATGAATCGAATCATGAATCATGAACCAAGAATCATAAAACGAATCATGAATCATGAACCAAGAATCATAAAATGAATCATGAATCATGAATTGAATCATGAATCATGAATCATGAATCATGAATCGAATCATGAATTGATTCATGAATCATGAATCATGAATCATGAATCGAATCATGAATCATGAATCATGAATCATGAATCATGAATTGAATCATGAATCATGAATCATAAATTAAATCAGGATTCGAATCATGAATTGAATCATGAATCATGAATTGAATCATGAATCATGAATTGAATCATGAATCATGTATATCATAAATTGAATCAGGATTCGAATCATGAATTGAATCATTAATCATGAATTGAATCATGAATCATGAATTATGAATCATGAATTGAATCATGAATCATGAATTGAATCATGAATCATGAATCATGAATCATGAATCATGAATTGAATCATAAATCATGAATCTTGAATCGAATCATGAATAATGAATTGAATCATGAATCATGAATTGAATCATGATTCATGAATTGAATCATGACATCATGAATTGAATCATGAATTAGATCATGAATCATAAATTGAATCATGAATTAAATCATGAATCATGAATCATGAATCATAAAATTGAATCATGAATCATAATTTGAATCATGAATCATGAATCATGAATTGAATCATGAATCATGATTCATGAATCGAGTCATGAATCATGAATTGAATCATTAATCATGAATTAAATCATGAATCATGAATCATGAATCATAAATTGAATCATGAATCATGAATTGAATCATGAATCATGAATCATGATTGAATCATGAATCATGAATCATGAATTGAATCATGAATTGAATCATGAATCATGAATTCAATCATGAATTAAATCATGAATAATAAAATTGAATCATGAATCATGAATTGAATCATGAATCATGAATCATGAATTGAATCATGAATCATGATTGAATCATGAATCATGAATCATGAAATGAAACATGAATCATGAATCATGAATTGAATCATGAATCATGAATTGAATCATTAACCATGAATCATGAATTGAATCATGAATTAGATCATGAATCATAAATTGAATCATGAATTAAATCATGAATCATGAATCATGAATCATAAATTGAATCATGAATCATAATTTGAATCATGAATCATGAATCATGAATTGAATCATGAATCATGATTCATGAATCGAGTCATGAATCATGAATTGAATCATTAATCATGAATTAAATCATGAATCATGAATCATGAATCATAATTGAATCATGAATCATGAATTGAATCATGAATCATGAATCATGAATTGAATCATGAATCATGAATCATGAATTGAATCATGAATTGAATCATGAAATCATGAATTCAATCATGAATTAAATCATGAATAATAAATTGATCATGAATCATGAATTGAATCATGAATCATGAATCATGATTGAATCATGAATCATGAATCATGAATTGAATCATGAATCATGAATCATGAATTGAATCATGAATCATGAATCATGAAATGAAACATGAATCATGAATCATGAATTGAATCATGAATCATGAATTGAATCATTAACCATGAATCATGAATTGAATCATGAATCATGAATCATGAATTAAATCCTGAATTGAATCATGAATCATGAATTGAATCATGAAACATGAATCATGAAATCATGAATCATGATTATGAATTATGAATTGAATCATATGAATTTGAATCATGAATCATGAATTGAATCATGAATCATTGAATCATGAATTGAATCATGAATCTGAATCATGAATTGAATCATGAATCATGGAATCATGAATCATGAATTCTGAATCATGAATCATGAATTATGAATCATGAATAGATTCATGAATCATTAATTATAAATCATGAATTGAATTGAATCATGAATCATGAATTATGAATTTAATCATGAATTGAATCATGAATAATGAATCTATGAATCATGAATTGAATCATGAATCAGAATCATGAATCGAATCATGAATCATGAATCATTAATTGAATCATGAATCATGAATATGAATCATGAATTGAATCATGAATCATGAATTATGAATCATGAATCTGAATCATGAATCATGAATCATGGATCATGAATCATGAATCGAATCATGAATCATGAATAATGAATCATGAATTGAATCATGAATCATGAATATCATGAATCGAAACATGAATCATGAATCATGAATTGAATCATGAATTGAATCATGAATCATGAATTCAATCATGAATTAAATCATGAATCATGAATAATAAATTGAATCATGAATCATGAATTGAATCATGAATCATGAATCATGAATTGAATCATGAATCACGAATCATGAATTGAATCATGAATCATGAATCATGAAATGAAACATGAATCATGAATCATGAATTGAATCATGAATCATGAATTGAATCATTAACCATGAATCATGAATTGAATCATAAATCATGAATCATGATTGAATCCTGAATTGAATCATGAAACATGAATTGAATCATGAATCATGAATTGAATCATGAATTATGAATTATGAATTGAATCATGAATCGAATCATGAATCATGAATCATGAATTGAATCATGAATCATGAATCATAAATTGAATCATGAATCATGAATCATGAATTGAATCATGAATCATGAATCATGAATCGAATCATAAATCATGAATCATGAATCATGAATCCTGAATCATGAAGTGAATCATGAATCATGAATCATGAATCGAATTATGAATCATGAATCAAAAATCATGAATCGAATCATGAATCATGAATTGAATCATAAATCATGAATCATGAATTGAATCATTAATCATGAATCATGAATCATAAATCGATTCATGAATCATGAATCATGAATTGAATCATGAATCATGAATTGAATCATGAATCATGAATCATGAATTGAATCATGAATCATGAATCATAAATCAAATCATAAATCATAAATTGAATCAGAATTCGAATCATGAATTGAATCATGAATCATGAATTGAATCATGAATCATGAATTCAATCATGAATTAAATCATGAATAATAAATTGAATCATGAATCATGAATTGAATCATGAATCATGAATCATGAATTGAATCATGAATCATGAATCATGAATTGAATCATGAATCATGAATCATGAAATGAAACATGAATCATGAATCATGAATTGAATCATGAATCATGAATTGAATCATTAACCATGAATCATGAATTGAATCATGAATCATGAATCATGAATTGAATCCTGAATTGAATCATGAAACATGAATTGAATCATGAATCATGAATTGAATCATGAATCATGATTTATGAATTATGAATTGAATCATGAATCGAATCATGAATCATGAATCATGAATTGAATCATGAATCATGAATCATGAATTGAATCATGAATCATGAATCATGAATCATGAATTGAATCATGAATCATGAATCGAATCATAAATCATGAATTATGAATCATGAATTGATTCATGAATCATTAATTATAAATCATGAATTGAATTATGAATCATGAATCATGAATTATGAATTTAATCATGAATTGAATCATGAATCATGAATTATGAATCATGAATTGAATCATGAATCAGGAATCATGAATCGAATCATGAATCATGAATCATTAATTGAATCATGAATCATGAATCATGAATCATGAATTGAATCATGAATTGAATCATGAATCATGAATTATGAATCATGAATTGAATCATGAATCATGAATCATGAATCATGAATTGAATCATGAAATGAATCATGGATCATGAATCATTAATCGAATCATGAATCATGAATCATGAATCATGAATCATGAATTGAATCATGAATCATGAATCATAAATTAAATCAGGATTCGAATCATGAATTGAATCATGAATCATGAATTGAATCATGAATCATGAATTATGAATCATGAATTGAATCATGAATCATGAATTGAATCATGAATCATGAATCATGAATTGAATCATGAATCATGAATCATAAATTGAATCAGGATTCGAATCATGAATTGAATCATGAATCATGAATTGAATCATGAATCATGAATTATGAATCATGAATTGAATCATGAATCATGAATTGAATCATGAATCATGAATCATGAATCATGAATCATGAATTGAATCATAAATCATGAATCTTGAATCGAATCATGAATCATGAATTGAATCATGAATCATGAATTGAATCATGATTCATGAATTGAATCATGAATCATGAATCATGAATTGAATCATGAATTAGATCATGAATAATAAATTGAATCATGAATTAAATCATGAATCATGAATCATGAATCATGAATTGAATCATGAATCATGAATCATGAATTGAATCATGAATCATGAATCATGAATCATAAATTGAATCATGAATCATGAATTGAATCATGAATCATGAATCATGAATTGAATCATGAATCATGATTCATGAATCGAGTCATGAATCATGAATTGAATCATGAATCATGAATCATGAATCATGAATTGAATCATGAATCATGAATTGAATCATGAATCATGAATTGAATCATGAATTGAATCATAAATCATGATTCATGAATTGAATTCATCAATCATGAATCATGAATTGAATCATGAATTGAATCATGAATTGAATCATAAATCATGAATCATGAATCGAATCATGAATCATGAATCAAGAATCATGAATTGAATCATGAATCATGAATTGAATCAAGAATCATGAATCATGAATCATGAATCATGAATCATGAATTGAATCATGAATTGAATCATGAATCATGAATTATGAATCATGAATTGAATCATGAATCATGAATCATGAATCATGAATTGAATCATGAAATGAATCATGGATCATGAATCATTAATCGAATCATGAATCATGAATCATGAATCATGAATCATGAATTGAATCATGAATCATGAATCATAAATTAAATCAGGATTCGAATCATGAATTGAATCATGAATCATGAATTGAATCATGAATCATGAATTATGAATCATGAATTGAATCATGAATCATGAATTGAATCATGAATCATGAATCATGAATTGAATCATGAATCATGAATCATAAATTGAATCAGGATTCGAATCATGAATTGAATCATGAATCATGAATTGAATCATGAATCATGAATTATGAATCATGAATTGAATCATGAATCATGAATTGAATCATGAATCATGAATCATGAATCATGAATCATGAATTGAATCATAAATCATGAATCTTGAATCGAATCATGAATCATGAATTGAATCATGAATCATGAATTGAATCATGATTCATGAATTGAATCATGAATCATGAATCATGAATTGAATCATGAATTAGATCATGAATCATAAATTGAATCATGAATTAAATCATGAATCATGAATCATGAATTGAATCATGAATCATGAATCATGAATTGAATCATGAATCATGAATCATGAATCATAAATTGAATCATGAATCATGAATTGAATCATGAATCATGAATCATGAATTGAATCATGAATCATGATTCATGAATCGAGTCATGAATCATGAATTGAATCATGAATCATGAATCATGAATCATGAATTGAATCATGAATCATGAATTGAATCATGAATCATGAATTGAATCATGAATTGAATCATAAATCATGATTCATGAATTGAATTCATCAATCATGAATCATGAATTGAATCATGAATTGAATCATGAATTGAATCATAAATCATGAATCATGAATCGAATCATGAATCATGAATCAAGAATCATGAATTGAATCATGAATCATGAATTGAATCAAGAATCATGAATCATGAATCATGAATTGAATCATGAATCATGAATCATGAATCCTGAATCATGAAGTGAATCATAAATCATGAATCATGAATCGAATTATGAATCATGAATCAAAAATCATGAATCGAATCATGAATCATGAATTGAATCATGAATCATGAATCATGAATTGAATCATTAATCATGAATCATGAATCATAAATCGATTCATGAATCATGAATCTTGAATTGAATCATGAATCATGAATCATGAATTGAATCATGAATCATGAATCATAAATCAAATCATGAATCATAAATTGAATCAGAATTCGAATCATGAATTGAATCATGAATCATGAATTGAATCATGAATTGAATCATGAATCATGAATTCAATCATGAATTAAATCATGAATAATAAATTGAATCATGAATCATGAATTGAATCATGAATCATGAATCATGAATTGAATCATGAATCATGAATCATGAATTGAATCATGAATCATGAATCATGAATCATGAAATGAAACATGAATCATGAATCATGAATTGAATCATGAATCATGAATTGAATCATTAACCATGAATCATGAATTGAATCATGAATCATGAATTGAATCCTGAATTGAATCATGAAACATGAATTGAATCATGAATCATGAATTGAATCATGAATCATGATTTATGAATTATGAATTGAATCATGAATCGAATCATGAATCATGAATCATGAATTGAATCATAAAATCATGAATCATGAATTGAATCATGAATCATGAATCATGAATTGAATCATGAATCATGAATCATGAATCGAATCATAAATCATGAATTATGAATCATGAATTGATTCATGAATCATTAATTATAAATCATGAATTGAATTATGAATCATGAATCATGAATTATGAATTTAATCATGAATTGAATCATGAATCATGAATTATGAATCATGAATTGAATCATGATTTAGGAATCATGAATCGAATCATGAATCATGAATCATTAATTGAATCATGAATCATGAATCATGAATCATGAATTGAATCATGAATTGAATCATGAATCATGAATTATGAATCATGAATTGAATCATGAATCATGAATCATGAATCATGAATTGAATCATGAATTGAATCATGGATCATGAATCATGAATCGAATCATGAATCATGAATTAAATCATGAATCATAAATTGAATCAGAATTCGAATCATGAATTGAATCATGAATCATGAATTGAATCATGAATTGAATCATGAATCATGAATTCAATCATGAATTAAATCATGAATCATGAATAATAAATTGAATCATGAATCATGAATTGAATCATGAATCATGAATTGAATCATGAATCATGAATCATGAATTGAATCATGAATCATGAATCATGAAATGAAACATGAATCATGAATCATGAATTGAATCATGAATCATGAATTGAATCATTAACCATGAATCATGAATTGAATCATGAATCATGAAGCATGAATTGAATCCTGAATTGAATCATGAAACATGAATTGAATCATGAATCATGAATTGAATCATGAATCATGAATTATAAATTATGAATTGAATCATGAATCGAATCATGAATCATGAATCATGAATTGAATCATGAATCATGAATCATAAATTGAATCATGAATCATGAATCATGAATTGAATCATGAATCATGAATCATGAATCATGAAGTGAATCATGAATCATGAATCGAATTATGAATCATGAATCAAAAATCATGAATCGAATCATGAATCATGAATTGAATCATGAATCATGAATCATGAATTGAATCATTAATCATGAATCATGAATCATAAATCGATTCAAGAATCATGAATCATGAATTGAATCATGAATCATGAATTGAATCATGAATCATGAATCATGAATTGAATCCTGAATTGAATCATGAAACATGAATTGAATCATGAATCATGAATTGAATCATGAATCATGATTTATGAAGTATGAATTGAATCATGAATCGAATCATGAATCATGAATCATGAATTGAATCATGAATCATGAATCATGAATTGAATCATGAATCATGAATCATGAATCATGAATTGAATCATGAATCATGAATCGAATCATAAATCATGAATTATGAATCATGAATTGATTCATGAATCATTAATTATAAATCATGAATTGAATTATGAATCATGAATCATGAATTATGAATTTAATCATGAATTGAATCATGAATCATGAATTATATCATGAATTGAATCATGAATCATGAATTATGAATCATGAATTGTATCATGAATCAGGAATCATGAATCGAATCATGAATCATGAATCATTAATTGAATCATGAATCATGAATCATGAATCATGAATTGAATCATGAATTGAATCATGAATCATGAATTATGAATCATGAATTGAATCATGAATCATGAATCATGAATCATGAATTGAATCATGAATTGAATCATGGATCATGAATCATGAATCGAATCATGAATCATGAATTGAATCAGAATTCGAATCATGAATTGAATAATGAATCATGAATTGAATCATGAATTGAATCATGAATCATGAATTCAATCATGAATTAAATCATGAATAATAAATTGAATCATGAATCATGAATTGAATCATGAATCATGAATCATGAATTGAATCATGAATCATGAATCATGAATTGAATCATGAATCATGAATCATGAAATGAAACATGAATCATGAATCATGAATTGAATCATGAATCATGAATTGAATAATTAACCATGAATCATGAATTGAATCCTGAATTGAATCATGAAACATGAATTGAATCATGAATCATGAATTGAATCATGAATCATGATTTATGAATTATGAATTGAATCATGAATCGAATCATGAATCATGAATTGAATCATGAATCATGAATCATGAATCATGAATCGAATCATGAATCATGAATCATGAATTGAATCATGAATCATGAATCATGAATCATGAATTGAATCATAAATCATTAATTATAAATCATGAATTGAATTATGAATCATGAATCATGAATTATGAATTTAATCATGAATTGAATCATGAATCATGAATTATGAATCAAGAATTGAATCATGAATCAGGAATCATGAATTGAATCATGAATCATGAATCATGAATTGAATCATGAATTGAATCATGAATCATGAATTATGAATCATGAATTGAATCATGAATCATGAATCATGAATCATGAATTGAATCATGAATTGAATCATGGATCATGAATCATGAATCGAATCATGAATCATGAATTAAATCATGAATCATAAATTGAATCAGAATTCGAATCATGAATTGAATCATGAATCATGAATTGAATCATGAATTGAATCATGAATCATGAATTCAATCATGAATTAAATCATGAATCATGAATAATAAATTGAATCATGAATCATGAATTGAATCATTAATCATGAATCATGAATTGAATCATGAATCATGAATCATGAATTGAATCATGAATCATGAATTGAAACATGAATCATGAATTATGAATTAATTCATGAATCATGAATTGAATCATTAACCATGAATCATGAATTGAATCATGAATCATGAATCATGAATTGAATCCTGAATTGAATCATGAAACATGAATTGAATCATGAATCATGAATTGAATCATGAATCATGATTTATGAATTATGAATTGAATCATGAATCGAATCATGAATCATGAATCATGAATTGAATCATGAATCATGAATCATGAATCGAATCATAAATCATGAATTATGAATCATGAATTGATTCATGAATCATTAATTATGAATCATGAATTGAATTATGAATCATGAATCATGAATTATGAATTTAATCATGAATTGAATCATGAATCATGAATTATGAATCATGAATTGAATCATGAATCAGGATCCATGAATTGAATCATAAATCATTAATCATGAATTGAATCATGAATCATGAACCATGAATCATGAATTGAATCATGAATTGAATCATGAATCATGAATTATGAATCATGAATTGAATCATGAATCATGAATCAGGATCCATGAATCGAATCATAAATCATGAATCATTAATTGAATCATGAATCATGAATCATGAATCATGAATTGAATCATGAATTGAATCATGAATCATGAATTATGAATCATGAATTGAATCATGAATCATGAATCATGAATCATGAATTGAATCATGAATTGAATCATGGATCATGAATCATGAATCGAATCATGAATTAAATCATGAATTGAATCATGAATCATGAATCATGAATCGAATCATGAATCATGAATTAAATCATAAATTATGAATCATGAATTGAATCATGAATCGAATCATGAATCATGAATCGAATCATGAATCATGAATTAAATCATAAATTATGAATCATGAATTGAATCATGAATCGAATCACAAATCGAATCATGAATCATGAATCATGAATTGTATCATGAATCATGAATTGAATCATAATTCATGAATCAAGAGTCATGAATCAAATCATGAATCATGAATTGAATCATGAATCATGAATTGAATCATGAATCAGGAAACATGAATCGAATCATGAATCATGAATCATGAATTGAATCATGAATCAGGAAACATGAATCGAATCATGAATCATGAATCATGAATTGAATCATGAATCATGAATTATGAATTATGAATTGAATCATGAATCATAAATCGAATCATGAATCATGAATTTAATCAGGATTTGAATCATGAATTGAATCATAAATCATGAATCAAGAGTCATGAATCGAATCATGAATCATGAATTGAATCATGAATCATGAATCATGAATTGAATCATGAATCAGGAAACATGAATCGAATCATGAATCATGAATCATGAATCATGAATTGAATCATGAATCATAAAATTATGAATTATGAATTGAATCATGAATCATAAATCGAATCATGAATCATGAATTGAATCAGGATTCGAATCATGAATTGAATCATGAATCATGAATCATGAATCATGAATTGAAATATGAATCATGAATCAAGAGTCATGAATCGAATCATGAATCATGAATTGAATCATGAATCATGAATCAAGAGTCATGAATCGAATAATGAATCATGAATTCAATCATGAATCATGAATCATGAATTGAATCATGAATTGAATCATGAATCATGAATCATGAATCATGAATTATGAATCATGAATTAAATCATGAATCATGAATTATGAATCATGAATTAAATCATGAATCATGAATTGAATCATGAATTGAATCATGGATCATGAATCATGAATCAAATCATGAATCATGAATCGAATCAGGAATCATGAATTGAATCATGAATTGAATAATGGATCATGAATCATGAATCGAATCATGAATTATGAATCATGAATTCAATCATGAATCATGAATCATGAATTGAATCATGAATTATGAATCATGAATCGAATCATGAATCGAATCATGAATCATGAATTATGAATCATGAATTCAATCATGAAGCATGAATCATGAATTGAATCATGAATCATGAATCATGAATTGAATCATGATCCATGAATCAAGAGTCATGAATCATGAATTGAATCATGAATCATGAATCATGAATTAAATCATGAATTATGAATTATGAATTGAATCATGAATCGAATCATGAATCATGAATCATGAATTAAATCATGAATTATGAATCATGAATTGAATCATAAATTATGAATCATGAATTGAATCATGAATCGAATCATGAATCATGAATCATGAATTGAATCATGAATCGAATCATGAATCATGAATCATGAATTGTATCATGAATCATGAATCATGAATTGAATCATGATCCATGAATCAAGAGTCATGAATCATGAATTGAATCATGAATCATGAATTGAATCATGAATTGAATCATGAATCATGAATTCAATCATGAATTAAATCATGAATCATGAATAATAAATTGAATCATGAATCATGAATTGAATCATGAATCATGAATCATGAATTGAATCATGAATCATGAATCATGAATTGAATCATGAATCATGAATTGAAACATGAATCATGAATTATGAATTAATTCATGAATCATGAATTGAATCATTAACCATGAATCATGAATTGAATCATGAATCATGAATCATGAATTGAATCCTGAATTGAATCATGAAACATGAATTGAATCATGAATCATGAATTGAATCATGAATCATGATTTATGAATTATGAATTGAATCATGAATCGAATCATGAATCATGAATCATGAATTGAATCATGAATCATGAATCATGAATCGAATCATAAATCATGAATTATGAATCATGAATTGATTCATGAATCATTAATTATGAATCATGAATTGAATTATGAATCATGAATCATGAATTATGAATTTAATCATGAATTGAATCATGAATCATGAATTATGAATCATGAATTGAATCATGAATCAGGATCCATGAATTGAATCATAAATCATTAATCATGAATTGAATCATGAATCATGAACCATGAATCATGAATTGAATCATGAATTGAATCATGAATCATGAATTATGAATCATGAATTGAATCATGAATCATGAATCAGGATCCATGAATCGAATCATAAATCATGAATCATTAATTGAATCATGAATCATGAATCATGAATCATGAATTGAATCATGAATTGAATCATGAATCATGAATTATGAATCATGAATTGAATCATGAATCATGAATCATGAATCATGAATTGAATCATGAATTGAATCATGGATCATGAATCATGAATCGAATCATGAATTAAATCATGAATTGAATCATGAATCATGAATCATGAATCGAATCATGAATCATGAATTAAATCATAAATTATGAATCATGAATTGAATCATGAATCGAATCATGAATCATGAATCGAATCATGAATCATGAATTAAATCATAAATTATGAATCATGAATTGAATCATGAATCGAATCACAAATCGAATCATGAATCATGAATCATGAATTGTATCATGAATCATGAATTGAATCATAATTCATGAATCAAGAGTCATGAATCAAATCATGAATCATGAATTGAATCATGAATCATGAATTGAATCATGAATCAGGAAACATGAATCGAATCATGAATCATGAATCATGAATTGAATCATGAATCAGGAAACATGAATCGAATCATGAATCATGAATCATGAATTGAATCATGAATCATGAATTATGAATTATGAATTGAATCATGAATCATAAATCGAATCATGAATCATGAATTGAATCAGGATTTGAATCATGAATTGAATCATAAATCATGAATCAAGAGTCATGAATCGAATCATGAATCATGAATTGAATCATGAATCATGAATCATGAATTGAATCATGAATCAGGAAACATGAATCGAATCATGAATCATGAATCATGAATCATGAATTGAATCATGAATCATAAAATTATGAATTATGAATTGAATCATGAATCATAAATCGAATCATGAATCATGAATTGAATCAGGATTCGAATCATGAATTGAATCATGAATCATGAATCATGAATCATGAATCATGAATTGAATTATGAATCATGAATCAAGAGTCATGAATCGAATCATGAATCATGAATTGAATCATGAATCATGAATCAAGAGTCATGAATCGAATAATGAATCATGAATTCAATCATGAATCATGAATCATGAATTGAATCATGAATTGAATCATGAATCATGAATCATGAATCATGAATTATGAATCATGAATTAAATCATGAATCATGAATTATGAATCATGAATTAAATCATGAATCATGAATTGAATCATGAATTGAATCATGGATCATGAATCATGAATCAAATCATGAATCATGAATCGAATCAGGAATCATGAATTGAATCATGAATTGAATAATGGATCATGAATCATGAATCGAATCATGAATTATGAATCATGAATTCAATCATGAATCATGAATCATGAATTGAATCATGAATTATGAATCATGAATCGAATCATGAATCGAATCATGAATCATGAATTATGAATCATGAATTCAATCATGAAGCATGAATCATGAATTGAATCATGAATCATGAATCATGAATTGAATCATGATCCATGAATCAAGAGTCATGAATCATGAATTGAATCATGAATCATGAATCATGAATTAAATCATGAATTATGAATTATGAATTGAATCATGAATCGAATCATGAATCATGAATCATGAATTAAATCATGAATTATGAATCATGAATTGAATCATAAATTATGAATCATGAATTGAATCATGA